>NC_090650.1:424792291-425092291 GCF_040937935.1 Hyperolius riggenbachi
CCTGTCAGCCTCCGGGCTGTTTAGAAGGACCGAGTGGCAGTGATGGGCAGCGCAATACGTGAGAATTTGTCACGGCGGTGGTGTAATTGCGACGAACATGGGCGACGCAGATGTGGTGACTAGCCTAGTGAGAGCAGACAGTGTCCGTTCTCATAGGCTTGCATTGGACACATTTTCCCATCCAGTCCAGGAAAACGTGTCAAATCTGGACTCTCCACAACGTTTTTTAAGCCGGATCCCATGGATCAGTTTTTTGAAGGTGGTGAAGACGGACGCTATTTTGAACATTGGTATCTGTGGCTCAGTTTTTGGCCGGGGGAAAGGTTTTTTAACCTGTTTAATTCCCCCTCATTTGTGTCTAATCACAAGTTGTAATTTGATCCTCCCGTGTCACATGACTTCCTATGGCAGATAAGCCCATTGGAAAGCACAGACTGGAAACAATATGTCTGCTTCCATGAATCAGGAAGAGGAAAAAGTGCAGATTTATTTTAGGATTTGTATCGGCTGTAACAAAGAAATGTTTTTTGTTGAAAGGTTATTATGCTGTTGTGTATCTTTTAGAGCAGAGAGGAGTTCTGAGTTCAGGTTCGCTTTAAGGGCAAAAGAAGACGAGGACAGAAGAGGCGATGAGGAATAGACAGCCTATGTGAAGCTATGAACATGCCTATGCAACAGCTGAAAGAAACAGTGACAGACAGACACATCTGGCGTGCAAACGCTCATATGACCACAGAGTTTGAGTCAACTAAATGAATAATGAGGACATTATTTTTATGTGACTGAAATTCCCCTTTAAATCTAGAGAGGTTGGAGAATACTGCGGACACGTTTTATTTTATTCATTTTCTAAAACCGCCTAAAGGAGGATGACATTTTATTAACAGGAAGCCGTTCCTCTCACTTTGTCACTGCCAGCCATAAACAAAGTGTGTGTCCTTGCAATTGTGATTTGCGCAGAGTCACGGTGGCGGAGTTAACATAGTCATTTCGCTGTATAAATTGGAAACATTTCCGCCGCTCCCCTTCGTTCCGGGGGAAAAGTGGGCGCATGATAAACTGTTCGACTTCCAGGGCTTGCTTGTAGCATTAAATCAGAATTTCAATATGAATAATAAAACCCACAGGAGTCGACTTTTACTGCATTCCAATCAATTTGAAGTGTATTCGTCTGGAAGGCCTGGAACAGATTCTGCCATTTCTCTGCGTTCTGAAATTTTATGAGTTAATTCTCTGGTTAAAATAAATCCCATTTAAGCTCTAGTTTCCTGGGAAAGTGTTTAGATTGGAAAAAAAAAGGTATACCTATTAATTTACAAAAAAGTTTTGACTTTATTTTCCACATGTGACCAATTTGGCTGCTAGTTGTGAAAAACAATACATAAATAATAATGTTAAAGTGGGATTGTCAGCCACAAAATCAAATTCCATTTAAACACTACAATGTGTTTGTAATGTTGCCAGGAATCTCACCCTGCAATGCAAGCTCTTTAATTTATTCAGAAATCTTTCTGCTGTAATAAATCTTATCTGTCAGTCTGGCTCTATTCTCTGCCAACGCTGTTGAAGAAAGCTTGTCTTTTCCCCTGAGTCCCACATTCCTGCTTCTCTCTGATTGGTCTGAGCACACTTCAGTGTTACAGACTGAGGCTGCAACATGATCCTGTGCTCACACGTGTTTACATGCAAGGCTGAGATAACTCAGCAGATTGGCGGAGAAAAGGTTAAACTTAAGGGAGGAAACGACATCAGGATTTAGCTTCACGCTATGGAAAAAAGATATGCCCCCCGCCAGGAATAGAATTCTCTTCATTTACTGTATAAAATTCACTGAAATCAAAACATGGACAGTACAAAACATGTGTTATGTAAGTAGATCAAGTATTTAACTACTCATATATGTGTTTTTTTCTTCCTGGCATAGTATGGCTGTCCATCCCGCTTTAAAGCGGATCTGAACTCAGAACTTCCTCTCTAAAAGATAAGCAACAACATAATAAGTGTAGTGAACTGTAGTGTACTGTGTAGTCTAGTGTAGTCTAGTGTAGTGTAAGTGGTAAGATTTTTTTTCCTGATTTTTGTATTTAAAACCTAGTTGTGTTTTAGGGTCTGTTGCATCTTATGGTCCAAAAAATAAGGTATCTGTGACCTGAAGGAAAGCTACCTAAGGTACGTGCAGAGGTATGCAGGATCCACAAATGTCTCTATGAATTGTCCATTCCTCCTACTCGTTCCGCCCGGTCCCTGTAATCAATCCTTAAAAGAAAGATGGAAGTAAATAAAAAAAAATGTACTTGCCCAGGACTTCCTCCAGCCCCTGGCAGCCGTTCTGTGCCCTCGCTGCAGTTCTGCATCCAGCTGTTGGACTGGGCTCCCCTCCTTTGCAGATGCCAACGGGCATCTACTGCACCTGTGCAAGAGCCACTTGCGGACACGCTGATGTGGTTTGGAGTGTTCTGCGCAGACGCAGAACTACTGCACCAGCACAGTATACTCCAGACCACGTCAACGCAACCGCGAGTGGCTCTCGTGCAGGTGCAGTAGATTTCGACCTAGCGGAGTCAGCATCTGCAACGGAGGGGACCCCGTGCCACCGGCTAGTAGCAGTGCTGCAGCGAGGGCACAGGATGGCTGCCAGGGGCTGGAGGAAGCCCCGGGTAAGTAGATTTTTAAAAAAAATTTACTTAGATCTTCTCTTTAAAAAGTTGACTTTTGGCAAAAGTCACACTTCTAGAGTGGAAGAGGCAGGCATGTTGGCAGAACTAGGGATGGTCAGAAATGCCGATTTCCGATTCCGCAGAAATTCAGATTTTCGCAATTACTGCAGTATACCGATGGTTTCTGATTTTCCAAATTTCCGATTTTCTGAATGTTCGCAGTAAAATGGAGTATTGGACCAATCTGAGAATGCCATCTATTTTCTGTTATTCTTTTCATTGTGAAAATGTGGAAAATCGGAAATACTCAGTAGTATTGGACCAAATCACAGAAAGTGCTTCCGATTTTCCGTTTAACCACGAAAATTCAGACAATCAGAAATACCCTGTAGTATTGGACCAATCAGGGAATGCGGTCATTTGCTGCGAAAATCTATTTTTTCCTGTTGTTCTCCTTTAATACGATTCTGAGCAATTAGACTTGCCTGCTCCCTTTCCTGGGGGTGAAACATGATCAGATTACAAGGTTACAGCAGATCTGTCCCCAGCAAGATAAATGACAGTGTCGGCTGATGAGCGAGAGCTAAGTTCTAAGAACACGGTTAACCTAAGTGAGTCATTGATCAAACTCAGCATGACTCATTTCACTGAGAACTTGTCTCTCGGAGAAGTGGCAAAACGCTGGACTCCATTGTCGGAAAACCATGAAAATGTGTGAATTTTAACTCAGATCTGTTACTCGGTGAAATTAATTGAACTGACTCTTTTTCTGCATAGTGTTGAACAGAAATTTGCGTAATTTTGTGTTTCCGTAATTGGGGACGCAAATTTTGCTGCTACAACGCAAATACCTAATTTTGTAATTGCATTAGAAAACATAATCTGTAATTCCATAAGTGTAATTTCCGTTGTGTAATTTCACATTTCGCTGCAAATTCGCGTTTAATGCAAAATTTCATAATTTTGTGTTTTATATAAAAACAAACTTATTTTAACCACTTAAGCCTAACTGGACGAGAAATCTCGTCCAGTTAGGCTGCGCGCGCTCCCGCGGGCCCCCCCGTGCGCGCTCTCACTACTGGCCGTTAGCCCAGCGATCAGTGAAAGGGATTATAGATCCCTTTCACTGATCGGACCCCCCCGGAGAAAAGCCGACAGCGTCTCCTCAGACGCTGCGGCTTTTCTGACTTCAAAAAGTTCCCCGTCTTCATTCTTCTTCCTAGGAGCGAGATCGATCGCTCCCAGGACTTTTTGACTGTGGCCATCTTGTGGCCAAATAGTAAAACTATACCACATACATTTTTACATTACACAGATACACTTTATTATAATAAAAATTACCTGTTTACCTCCCACACCAAAAATTACCCACACACAATTTTTAATTAAAAAAAAAAAGAAAATTTACAATTAAAAAAAAACCAAAACACATAACTCGTTACCTAAGGGTCTGAACTTTTTAAATATGCATGTCAAAGGAGTATATTAATATATATTTTTAAATGATGGGCTTGTAAATAGTGATGGACGCGAATTGAAAAAAATGCACCTTTATTTCCAAATAAAATATCGGCGCCATACATTGTGATAGGGACATAATTTAAATGGTGTAATAAGCGGGACAAATTGGCAAATAAAGTACATGGGTTTTAATTATGGTAGCATATATGAATTTCAAACTATAATGGCCTAAAGCTGAGAAATAATGAGTTTTTTCCATTTCTTTCTTATTCTTCCAGTTAAAATGCATTTATAGTAAAGTGGCTCTTAGCAAAATGTATCACCCACAGAAAGCCTAGTTGGTGGCGGAAAAAACAAGATATAGATCCATTCATTGTGATGAGTAGTGATAAAGTTATTGGCAAATGTATGGGAGGTGAAAGTTGCTCAGATGCAAAAAAAATTCTACCCTGTGGGCTTAAGTGGTTAATTATGAACATGGACGGAATTGTGTTTCTAACAGTAATATGCAAAGTTAAGTAAGTACTAAACTCAGGTAAGTCACTCATTTGATTGTAATTACTAATAATGCAAACGTCCCTGCACCTGCTGTTATTTTATATGTATCAGGAGGCTCTACATGCAGCCACTTCTAAGACAGGTGCTCTTTGTTAAGGTGCACTTAGCAGTCATGCATGCTGAGACACTTGGTTTTGAGCCCTGCAATATCTGATAATACAAAGTCCCTGCATGTGCTGTCACTTTATATGTATCAGGAGGCTCTACCTGCAGCCACTTCTAAGGGCCCGTTTCCACTATCGCGAATCCGCATGTGTTGTCCGCACGTGGATTCGCATAGCCAATATAAGTGGATGGCCCTGTTTCCACTTGTCAGTAATCCTGAGCGTTTTTCTGTGTGGGAGAAAACTGCACGGAAGAGCCCTCAGAATTCACACACCGCTATGCGAATTGCCGCTAATGTATTTAACAGGGAAATCGCATGTGGTTTTTGCATGCGTATTTTCCCGCGATTTTGCATAGAAACTAATGTTAAATCACACAGGCAGTGTGTTAGGCTTGGTGGTGTATTCTCCACAGTCAGCCTGCAACGCATGAGCTGACGTGCAGGAGGTACACACACTAGCACCAGGAATCAGGATATCCCCAGTTTAGTGGAGGGGAGGACTGACTCTAACAGGAGATTGTGGCGCACAGAGCCGGTGCAGATCCAACAGCCACAAACAATACTTTCGCGATAGCGTCTCAGCGCAAGGTAGCGCGGAGCGCATAAACCAGAACTGAGGAGATCAGGACAGGTAGACAGAATGAACGCTTGCTAACTAGCCGCTACTTGGTGACAGCAAGCGTCCACAACAAGACAGACTGGAATGAGGCAGCCAATGCATTGCAGCGATGGCGTGCCTCACAAAGACAGGACAGGATAGTCAGGAAATAGCAGAATCGAGATAGATGAACGTAACACAGACAAATATACAATAAGCATGTATTCCTAGCGTATTACAGTTACAGCTATCAATGAAACTATAAACGTCTGACTAACATATGTATATATCGGCAATGAACTGATATATGACATAAGCAGGAACACTGACTAGGAACTAGAGCAATTCAGGGAACAGGACTCAGAAGGATTCGCTACCTCCACACGGAGATGAGCGCAATCCACAAACAGAACCAGGAGCAGGATAACTAACTCAGCACGGGTGATCACGATACGCGCAAACTACCAAAACGTGCTGGAACCTGACTGACTGAACACAGGATATAAACCGTTCGTGTCCGTATATATCAGCGGCACTGATATATTAACATAACACGAATATAAAGAAAATAACAAACGTGCTGGTATGCATATATATTGTCAATGAACCAATATATGATGCAAGACCAGCAAAGTATCATTAGAACAAGAAACACGAACTGGGGCCGAAGCATCCGCAAGACAGGCTTATGCTGAAGCTATGATAACCCGAGGAGCCCTGCAGGAAGCAGATCTTTATACTGAGGTCATCCAATGGGAGCAGACATGCAGATTCCCACACAGGTGAATGATAATCAGTCACAAGCTGACAGCAGGGAAAGGCAGACAAAGCTATGCAGCTTGCATGGAAAGAGATCAGAACTGCCTGAGCTGCAGCACCACTACTGCCAGCAGTACCTGCTGCAGCAGCGATCATGACAGTACCCCCCCCCCCCCCTTAAAGGCGGATACCAGACGCCTCTCAAAACTGATATTCCCAAGGAGACAACCTAACTGATAATTCATGATGACCGGGACAGCCCGGCAAGACCAAATTCCAGAATCAGTCATCACAAGACTGGACCCATCAGAACCAGAACCTACAGAACCATGCCCATCAGTACTACAAGTCCCAGCGTGACACCCATCAGAACCATGATTTCCAGAAGAAAGCCCCCCGAAGCTCTCTGAGCGATACCCACTGCCTTCCAGGGACCGTCCAAAAATGCCAAAGCCTTTGCAATGCCCACCGGAACTGTCTTTACCAACACAAAACTCACTGTTGAACCAGTCCAAGGTACCAGGACAAGCTTCCTCAGAGATCTCCCAGAACACTTTGAAGCTCCAAAGAGATCCCAAAAGGTCAGAACGCCCTTTAGGCTCACATGGAGAACTATCAAGAACCCCCATGGAACCTACGGCAATTCCCGAGTCAGGGTTACAAGGACAAACATCAAGATCAGGGCTTTCAGGGACCAGAACCATCTCTGGGCATGCAGGCAGACTGGCAACATCAGAACATGTCTCCCCCAAGAAAGAATCTGAGTACGCTAACACCTTAGACACACTTGGGCATTCTGGCACACAAAGCACATCTGGGCACACTGGCACAAGAGAAACCTCTGGGCGTGTCAAGGAACTGTGAACCTCAGGGTCAGCCAAGATAGGACCGAAACCAGGACTGGACAAAAATTCATCATGACTAGACTTTGCAAGCACTGGACTCTCACTAAAGAATGCAAGAACAGACTTAGATGTCGCGGATTCTAGCAAGGTTATTAACAAATCAGGTTCAGGGGCATAAACAGGACAGGACAAGTCTTCTGATGTATGAACTGAGCTAGATAGGGATTCCACAACTTCCTCTGGACTGGACAGAGACTCATCTAGTACCTGGGATTGGGGCTCCAAAGTAGCTGCAAAACAAGTCAATATTACAGCATTCCCCACTGAACTGAGCAAATCTGAGGAATTCACTGGACAGGAAGGGAACTCCGGAATCTCTGCCACACCGGCCAGAGAATCAGAATTTTCCAAGATACAAGGCAGGGTTTCAGGAACGCTCACTAAATCAGACTGAAATTCTGAGACTTCTGTTATTTTGACCAGAGAATCAGAATTATCCATGTTACAGGGCAAGACTTCTGAAACATTCAGAGGACAGGGCTGGAGTTCCTCGGCTGTAACAACACTGGTGAGGGACTCAACAACATTGGTTAAATCAGACTGTGTACAGGGCAAGGTATCTAAGACACTTGCTGACGAGGACAATATTTCAATGACTTCTGCTTCCTTAGACAAAGATTCATCAAGTTTATTTAGAGTGGACTTTAATTCTAAGACAGCTGCTAAACAAGTGAATATTGCTGCAACACCCACTGAGGTAAGCAGTGCCTCAGAGTCCTCTGCTAGAGGGTTTGAAGTATCCAAAGTACTGGGTGAAGCATAGGACTCTGCGACCCCAGCTTCACTGGACAGGATCACTGAACATTCCATATTGCAGGGCAAAACCATGGAAGCACCTGCTGGACAGCATAATGATTCTGTCACCTGAGCTTCATAGGAGAGATCTACTGCACAATTCATGGTACAGGGCAAATTTACTGGAACATTTTCTGAACAAGGTAATAATTCTGTGATTTCAGGTTCACATAGCAGATTCTCTGAGCTATTCACGAAACTAGAGCGAGGTGTAGAAACTGGAAGATCAAGACACAATGTTTGCGCATCTGAATCACCATTCAATTGTAAAATTGGGAAATTCAGATGCTGAGGTTCTGAGGTTTCTAGACAGGATTGCTGGGACTCAGAAGACAATGTAGTGCATCTATTGGCATCTGCTGGATCAGACAGGAGTTGAACTTTATTAACACAGGTAATTTCTGCAGAAGTGTTTGCAGAGGCAGGCAAGATTTTTCTGGTGTCTTTCACTGAACAAAGACTCATGAGTACTGGCTAGGCTGGACTCAGAAGTCAGCAGGACCTCTGGATTCTCTGCTGAGAAATGTGTGCAGGGCAAGGTTAAGAAAGTATCAGTGGCTTCTGTTTTACTGGGAAGTAACACTGAGTTATCCATGGTACAGGGTGGAATTGCAGGAACTTCAATTTCACACAAAAAGAGCTCCGAATCACCTGCTGAATCAGCCAAAGGTGCTGAAGCAGGCAAATCCGGAGTCAAGTTCAATTGTGAGACTGAAGAACTCAGAGACAAAGGTTCAGAGGTCACCTGACTGGATTGCGGAGCCTCAGGAACTGAGAAAGTGGAAAAATCTCCAGCTGACAGTGTGTTTTTTCTGGTATCAACAAATTGAGTCGCATAAAAATCATCCAAAATCGTTTCCCACACATCAATCAAAGGAGCCACACAGTCATACCTACACACACCAGTCTCTATTAAGTTATAGGCCGACTTAATGCATGCATTCAATACTAATTCACTTTTTGCACTGTAAAATTGACAAAATGAACTTGAATCATTCTTCCATTCACAGACCAGGGCTTCCATCTCTCCCTTCTCAAATGGAGGATCCCATGCATACTTAACAGCTGAACATTCAGGCTGATCACAGTTTGCAGATATGATTGTGGCAGGAACATGTATTGGGTTAATTAGCAGGTGATTGGCAGATTCCTTATTCTTAAGAATCTCCAAAACCTGTAGCAAGTGTTGAACTGTAGTGTATGCAAACTTCCCTTGCTTCACAAATAAGTTGATTTGTTCAATACTCTGTAATATCTCCTCATAATCATACTCAGATAATTATTTTAAACAAACATCTTTATTCTCCCTAGCCAGGGATGAAAGTTCATTAGTAGTTTCATAAGTCCATTTAACTCCCCAGAAAGACAATTGCATTTCATTATCTGTTAATGGCAGAATCTCATTACAGTTCTGATGCGCAGTCGCTAAGGATAACGACTCTGCAGATCGGACACGTTTCTTATAACGTTTGCGTTTTGCCTTAGACCCTGCTGCCTTTGGTGATTTATTCAAAGCTGCAGGAAAATTATCAGTAACACTCTCTGCTTGCCGATTATTTTTACAAGCAGTTGATGAAACAGCTGATTGACAGGCTGCCAGGAGCTCATTAAAAGGGTAAGGCAAATTAGTTTTGTGCAGCCAGTTATGGATCACAAACGCTAGAAATTCCAGCGGTCTCTCTTTCAAATTGGTATGATCGAGGACATCATAAGCCCACTGAAACAATTCCCCTTTAAACAAGATATAAACTAGCTGGAGTGCCCAGGTTGAAACAGGAGTCGCTTGGAGATCGGGATTGGCCAGGAACCTGGCACATTCAGAGAAAAACTCATTTTCTGTTTCAGAGTTAAGTTCTTCAAATTTCTTAAAGGAACAGGAACCATAATTAACAGTGTCATACTTTCTGGGAATCCCCCCCACAAATTGGTAATGTGGTTATCATAATGTTAGGCTTGGTGGTGTATTCTCCACAGTCAGCCTGCAACGCATGAGCTGACGTGCAGGAGGTACACACACTAGTACCAGGAATCAGGATATCCCCAGTTTAGTGGAGGAGAGGACTGACTCTAACAGGAGATTGTGGCGCACAGAGCCGGTGCAGATCCGACAGCCACAAACAATACTTTCGCGATAGCGTCTCAGCGCAAGGTAGCGCGGAGCGCATAAACCAGAACTGAGGAGATCAGGACAGGTAGACAGAATGAACGCTTGCTAACTAGCCGCTACTTGGTGACAGCAAGCGTCCACAACAAGACAGACTGGAGTGAGGCAGCCAATGTGTTTGCAGCGATGGCGTGCCTCACAAGGACAGGACAGGATAGTCAGGAAATAGCAGAATCGAGATAGATGAACGTAACACAGAGAAATATACAATAAGTATGTATTCCTAGCGTATTACAATTACAGCTATCAATGAAACTATAAACGCCTGACTAACATATGTATATATCGGCAATGAACTGATATATGACATAAGCAGGAACACTGACTAGGAACTAGAGCAATTCAGGGAACAGGACTCAGAAGAATTCGCTACCTCCACGCGGAGATGAGCGCAATCCACAAACAGAACCAGAAGCAGGATAACTAACTCAGCACGGGTGATCACGATACGCTCAACCTACCAAAAAGTGCTGGAACCTGACTGACTGAACACAGGATATAAACAGTTCGTGTACGTATATATCAGCGGCACTGATATATTAACATAACACGAATATAAAGAAAATAACAAACGTGCTGGTATGCATATATATTGGCAATCATCCAATGGGAGCAGACATGCAGATTCCCACACAGGTGAATGATAATCAGTCACAAGCTGACAGCAGGGAAAGGCAGACAAAGCTATGCAGCTTGCATGGAAAGAGATCAGAACTGCCTGAGCTGCAGCACCACTACTGCCAGCAGTACCTGCTGCAGCAGCGATCATGACACAGTGACATGGTTAAAATCTCATAAATACTAACCTATACGAAATCGCGGTAAAATACGCATGCAGAATCGCACCCGCATACGATTTCGTCAGCCGGGAATCAGCAGCGATTCTGCACCGCACAAGTGGAAACGGGCCCTAAGACAGGTGCTCTTTGTCAAGGTGCACTTAGCGGTCATGCATGCTGAGACACTTGGTTTTGGGCTTTCAATATCTGATAATGCAAACGCCCCTGCACATGCTGTCACTTTAAATGTATCAGGAGGCTCTGGACTGGAACACAATTTCAGGAATGGACACATTTTCACGTCAAACACCAAATTACGATTTGTTTCCTTTACAAAAATAATGGTGGTTATGAAAAACAATGGTAATTACGAAAGTTTGCGTAAACATGACATTCTGCGTAATTTTGCAAAATTACGAATCTCCAATGACGTCTTTTTCAACATAATCGTAATTAGGTCATCACTATTTCTGCATAGCAAGTAACATATTTTAAAGCTACGTACACACACCAGATTGCATCTTCGTTCATTCTGTCATTCTTAGAGTTGAGCCGAAATTTTCGTAATACCGCATTACTATAATTACGCATGCGAAATTTGCGATTATGATGCGAAATTACGGTAGCGTAATTGCCATTAAAATCGTAATTGAAAATACCGTAAGCGTAATTTTCAACGCGTAATTTCGCATTTCATTCATGCCGTAATTTCGCATTAAACGCTACCGTAATTTTGCGTTAAACCGTAACGCTCCGTATAATGTAAAAAAGCCGCCGACTTTAAGGGTTAATAGCAAAGCCCCCTTAAATGCCAAGAGCCTCAAATTTGGAGAATATATTAAGGAGATCAGGAGGAATAAGAGGAAATTTTTTTTTTCAAAAAGACCTTATAGTTTTTGAGAAAATCGATGTTAAAGTTTCAAAGTAAAAATGTATACATTTAAAAACCCGCCGACTTTAACGGTTAATAGCAAAGCCTGCTTAAAGTTTAGGAACACCAAATTCCCAGGGTATATTAAGGGGATCAGTGGGAATAAGAGGAAAAATTTTTTTTTCAAAAAGACCTTGTAGTTTTTGAGAAAATCGATTTTTAATTTTCAAGGGCAAAAATGTCTTTTAAATGCGGAAAATGTCAGTTTTTTTTGCACAGGTAACAATAGTGTATTATTTTCATAGATTCCCCCAAGTGGGAAGAGTTTTACTTACTTCGTTCTGAGTATGGGAAATATAAAAAAAAAACGACGTGGGGTCCCCCTCCCAGACCTCTTTAACCCCTTGTCCCCCATGCAGGCTGGGATAGCCAGAATGCGGAGCACCGGCCGCGTGGGGCTCCGCACCCTGACTATACCAGCCCGCATGGTCCATGGATTGGGGGGTCTCGGAAGGGGAGGGGCAGCCAAGCTTTCCCCTCCCCTCCGATCCCTTGTCCAATCCAAGGACAAGGGGCTCTTCTCCACCTCCGATGGGCGGTGGAGGTGGAGGCCGCGATTTCCTGGGGGGGGGGTTCATGGTGGAATCTGGGAGTCCCCTTTAAAAAGGGGTCCCCCAGATGCCCACCCCCCCTCCCAGGAGAAATGAGTATAGAGGTACTTGTACCCCTTACCCATTTCCTTTAAGAGTTAAAAGTAAATAAACACACAAACACTTAGAAAAAGTATTTTAATTGAACAAAAAACATAACCACGAAAAAAGTCCTTTAATATTCTTAATTAACCATTAATACTTACCTGTCCCTTTAAATAAATGATCCCTCGAAATAGCCTCGGAAATGTTCTATCAGTTACAATGTAACAAAGTTATTACAATGTAACAACTTTGTTACATTGTAACTACGCCGCACCCGACGTCACTCGCCGCTCAGCCGCCGCATACGCGTCTGCGCTGCACGGACCCGACAGAGCTCTGAGCTATATAGCTCAGAGCTCTGAGAAGCATCTTTGAATTTGGGCTCCAAGGAGCCCCATTGGTCCTTAGCAGACCAATGGGGTTCCTTCAAATCAGAATCCAATCCAAGGACAAGGGGCTCTTCTCCACCTCCGATGGGCGGTGGAGGTGGAGGCCGCCGCGATTTCCTGGGGGGGGGGGTTCATGGTGGAATCTGGGAGTCCCCTTTAAAAAGGGGTCCCCCAGATGCCCACCCCCCCTCCCAGGAGAAATGAGTATAGAGGTACTTGTACCCCTTACCCATTTCCTTTAAGAGTTAAAAGTAAATAAACACACAAACACTTAGAAAAAGTATTTTAATTGAACAAAAAACATAACCACGAAAAAAGTGCTTTAATATTCTTAATTAACCATTAATACTTACCTGTCCCTTTAAATAAATGATCCCTCGAAATAGCCTCGGAAATGTTCTATCAGTTACAATGTAACAAAGTTATTACAATGTAACAACTTCAAATCAGAAGGAACCCCATTGGTCTGCTAAGGACCAATGGGGCTCCTTGGAGCCCAAATTCAAAGATGCTTCTCAGAGCTCTGAGCTATATAGCTCAGAGCTCTGTCGGGTCCGTGCAGCGCAGACGCGTATGCGGCGGCTGAGCGGCGAGTGACGTCGGGTGCGGCGTAGTTACAATGTAACAAAGTTGTTACATTGTAATAACTTTGTTACATTGTAACTGATAGAACATTTCCGAGGCTATTTCGAGGGATCATTTATTTAAAGGGACAGGTAAGTATTAATGGTTAATTAAGAATATTAAAGGACTTTTTTCGTGGTTATGTTTTTTGTTCAATTAAAATACTTTTTCTAAGTGTTTGTGTGTTTATTTACTTTTAACTCTTAAAGGAAATGGGTAAGGGGTACAAGTACCTCTATACTCATTTCTCCTGGGAGGGGGGGTGGGCATCTGGGGGACCCTTTTTAAAGGGGACTCCCAGATTCCACCATGAACCCCCCCCCCCCAGGAAATCGCGGCCTCCACCTCCACCGCCCATCGGAGGTGGAGAAGAGCCCCTTGTCCTTGGATTGGACAAGGGCTCGGAGGGGGAGGGGAAAGCATGGCTGCCCCTCCCCTTCCGAGACCCCCCAATCCATGGACCATGCGGGCTGGTATAGTCAGGGTGCGGAGCCCCACGCGGCCGGTGCTCCGCATTCTGGCTATCCCAGCCTGCATGGGGGACAAGGGGTTAAAGAGGTCTGGGAGGGGGGACCCCACGTGTTTTTTTTTTATATTTCCCACACTCAGAACGAAGTAAGTAAAACTCTTCCCACTTGGGGGAATCTATGAAAATAATACACTATTGTTACCTGTGCAAAAAAAACTGACATTTTCCGCATTTAAAAGACATTTTTGCCCTTGAAACTTAAAAATTGATTTTCTCAAAAACTATAAGGTCTTTTTGAAAAAAAAATTTTTCCTCTTATTCCCACTGATCCCCTTAATATACCCTAGGAATTTGGTGTTCCTAAACTTTAAGCAGGCTTTGCTATTAACCGTTAAAGTTGGCGGGTTTTTAAATGTATACATTTTTACTTTGAAACTTTAACATCGATTTTCTCAAAAACTATAAGGTCTTTTTGAAAAAAAAAAATTTCCTCTTATTCCTTCTGATCTCCTTAATATATTCTCCAAATTTGAGGCTCTTAGCATTTAAGGGGGCTTTGCTATTAACCCTTAAAGTCGGCGGCTTTTTTACATTATACGGTGCGTTACGGTTTAACGCGAAATTACGGTAGTGTTTAATGCGAAATTACGGCATGAACAAATACCCATTGTAATGCGAAAATTACGAGAAAATTACGCTTACGCGAAATTTCTCGAAATCCTTCTTCATTACGATTATGTACTTACGGCCATAATCGTAATTACACTAATTACGCGAAATTTTGCGAAATCGTAATTACGTCATTACGCTTATCTCTAGTCATTCTGTAAACTCCACATAACTATAGCTTTTAGCCATTAACAATAGAAAGCTTTTCAGAGGTCTCTGATCACAGCCTGTGTGAAAGGAACGCCTTGTGTATCAGCTTTTTTGTAACAAGGCATCAAGGCCAGAGCTGTACCTTGTAGATAGGTGCCACTTCTCTGTCAATATTCACAGAGGAATGATTTACTGTTTGTTTATGCCCTGTCCACACACACAGATCACAGCTGAGAGATTTTTCAGCTACAGAAAAAGGATCTGAAGAGAAGGACCTGTACTTTATTCCATGCTTACACCCATCATTCAGAATGAGCTCTTCCTGGCTGTAATATCTGCTTACTTTAGAACTGCAAGAGGCAGACAGAGACACAGGAGCAGCTGATGAGTCATTTACACACCATTTGATGCTATATTCCTGCATTCTATCATTCTGAAGACATTTAATCCCAGGATTACAGACAGTGAGGGCTGTTTCTGTATGCTGGATGTGCTGGGCACAGTCCTCCATAGTAATGCCCACAGTGAAAGCTGTTCTCTGTAAATGTCATATTTTCTTCACATAAAAATGAAAAGAGGAAAAAAAGCCTTTGTATTGCTATTTGCTAATCATTACTGGAAATGTGAGGCATTTAGAATTTTTGTTAACTTTGATAGTTGTCCTTTAAAGAGGAACTCCAGTGAAAATAATGTAGTAAAAAAAAGTGCTTCATTTTTACAATAATTATGTATAAATGATTTAGTCAGTGTTTGCTCATTGTAAAATCTTTCCTCTCCCCGATTTACATTCTGACATTTATTACATGGTGACATTTTTACTGTGGGCAGGTTATGTAGCTGCTTCTAGCTGTTCTGGCTGTTACAGACAGCTGTAAACAGCTATTTCCTGTCTGTGAACATTGTTACATTGTGGCAGTTTGCCCAGAGTACCGCGGTCCCAGAGCTTCTTGTGGGAGGGGTTTCAGCACAAAATCATACATTATATTTCTCATGTAAAAGGGAGTATCAGCTACTGATTGGGATAAAGTTCAATTTTAGGTTGGAGTTTCTCTTTAAGGATCCAACATGTCCTGGAATAGGTAAGCTGGGTCTTCAGTTCTGTACTCAGAGGAAAAGCCTGGCTGGTGCTTACTTTCCGCACCTTTCTGACTACCTCATCTGGGGGATGATGGGATGGGGAGGAGTTTGGGCAAAACACAAAATGCAGTTTAGTCCAGCCCTGCAGCATCAGACATTCACACAGGAAATCAGCATTTCACACCCTGCCAATTAGGAAACAAAATGTAATTATGCAAAAAGGGTAAACATGCCATGCTCAAAACATTGTGCATTGATATACTCCAGAAATCTAAGCATTATAAAATCACCTTGCACTTAAAGTCGTTTGTTCATTACTCAATGGCCCATATGCAAATTACCTCTTTTTTCTCCTGAGTTTTATCCTCCGTGATAAGTTCAGATCTTGTCAATAAAATGCCTTTTAAACCACCAGCAAGCTAGAAAATACTCAAAGTAAATTTGATAGTTTGGTTCACCTACTACATGGTACTTTTTCAAATTGCAAAGTACTGAAAAGCAATTTAAGGTTAAAATTGGAGAACTTAAACTAGGAGAAAAAGTTAATTGTGTATGGGCCATATATTTAAAACGGTATTTTAAGCCACAAAATCAAATTCCTTTATCAACCGCTCCGCATTTATTATGTAGTCTACAACCTGACCCTGCATTGCAAGCACTCCAATCTATTCAGAATGTTTCTACTGTAATAAATCTTATTTCAGTCAGCCCGGCTTTATTTGGTACATTGCCGACAAAAAGGAAGCTTGTCATCACCCCTCCCACATTCCTGCTCCTCACTGATTGGCTGAAATATGAGCTATGCTGTGCTCACATGAGTTTACAAAGCAAGTTAGATATGTAGTTTATAGGAGGAAAAAAATGCGTAAACATCATTTTAAAGAGAATATGAAAACAGCCATTTCCTGTCTGTGAACATTGTTACATTGTGGCAGTTTGCCCAGAGTACCGAGGTACTCAGAGCTTCTTGTGGGAGGGGTTTCAGCACAAAATCAGTAGTGTTGGGCGAACACCTGGATGTTCGGGTTCGGGAACGTTCGCCGAACATGGCCGCGATGTTCAGGCCGAACCCCGAACTCCCCGAACATCCCGCTTTTGGGGGCCCTATGGGGTTGCAGGCATAAGGGGGGAGCATGCCCCGATCGCGGGGGGGGGGGGGGGGTCGGAAATTCCCCCCACCCCCTCCGCTAGCGCTCCCCCCTCTGCCCGCTTCCCCATACAAAAGTTTAAGGAAAGTAAAATAGTACCGGTGGTGGTGGCTGGCTGCTGCAGTGGCTGGCTGACACTATGAAGTGACTGAGGAGGAGGAGTCGGAGTAGGACGCGTTGAGGGAGGCCGGGCAGCCGGCGGTTCAGCGGTAGTACCCTTGTGGTACTTCCGCCCTTTCTCTGACCTCACGTCCTCTGCATACGAGGGTACGCGTCACGCGTACCCTCGTATGCGTCATCACGCAGAGGACGTGAGGTCAGAGAAAGGGCGGAAGTACCACAAGGGTACTACCGCTGAACCGCCCGCTGTCCGGCCTCCCTCAACGCGTCACTCTCCGGACTCCTCCTCCTCACTCACTTCACAGTGCCACTGCCAGCCACTACCACCGGTACTATTTTACTTTCCTTAAACTTTTGTATGGGGAAGCGGACAGAGGGGGGAGCGCTAGCGGAGGAGGTGGGGGGAATTTCCGAACCCCCCCCCCCCCCCCGCGATCGGGGCATGCTCCCCCCTTATGCCTGCGACCCCATAGGGGGGCCGTATTCGGCCGAACAGGGGCCCTGTTCGGCCAGGCATTGAGATGTTCGGGCGAACAGTTTGGCCGAACACCACCAGGTGTTCGGCCGAACTCGAACATCACCCGAACAGGGTGATGTTCTGCAGAACCCGAACAGTGGCGAACACTGTTCGTCCAACACTAAAAATCAGTCATACAGCGCCCCCTGATGGTCTGTTTGTGAAAATCATTATATTTCTCATGTAAAAGTGGGTATCACTGATTGGGATAAAGTTCAATTCTAGGTTGGAGTTTCTCTTTAAGAACCATATCACAGACAAAGTTAAAAACTATTTCTGCGCAGGAAAATAGTGTACATTAAAACCGAGGAGCCACCCCACATACCCCAAACCATGTGGTTCTAGGGCTTGTGTGCATGGAGTCTGTCAAAAGGACTCTTATGCTCCATGCACGCAAGCCCAGTCTGCCCTACTGTCACACAGCACTACACACCATGCACCCAGCAGCTGCCTCCCCCTAATGGGGATAAGTCCTTGATGGTAACAAGAAACTGCAGTATTTAAGCTTTAAATGGTTAGAGAGCGTGCAATGTTATGCTAGCAAGCTGTATTAGTGAAGCAATGTCATTCAGGCATCATTCTTCAGTGATCACATACTTTGCATGCATCAATTGAGGATATACTTGCAGTAATCCAGCAGAATGAATTGGATCAGATCAACTAGATGTATTCTCCCCCCTCCAAGTAACTGCAGTCTGTATCACTGTGGCAACCGGCATCCAGCTCTTGTATTCCTTCAGTGAGGTTCAGGATAGCCTCATTCCCCTCCATGTGCGATACATCACTATAGTGGATCCTGTATATAATGTCCACAGTCAGGCAGCATGGCTGTAAGACTCACACTCCACCCAGACTCAGCATGAGGCACCCAGTAACATTTGGGGGTGGGCGGTCAGCGGGTGCCAGCTGGCTTGGTCAGCATGGGCAGTGGGGAACGCTGGATACACGTGGCGTGGCGGTTGGCTCCTCCCACCGATGCATTTCACGTCATAAGAGCTTTTAGCCAGTAATAATAGAAAGTTTTTCAGGAGTCTCTGGTCACAGCCTGTGTAAATGAAATACCCTGTGTATCAGCTTTTTGTAACAAAAGTTGGCGTTGGGGCTAGAGCTGTACCATGCAGATAAGTCACACTTGTCTGTCTGTCTGTAATGCATTGCCCACAGTGAAAACTGTTCACTGTAAATGTCATATTTTCTTCACATAAAAAATGAAAAGATGAAAAAAAGCCTTTGTATTGCTATTTGCTAGTAATTACTGGAAATATGCAGTATGTGGCATGTAGAATTTTAGTTAAAGAGGAACTCCAGTGAAAATAATGTAATGAAAAAAGTGCTTAAATTTTACAATAATTATGTATAACGTAGGCCTAAGGCCCATTTAACCACTTGAGGACCGCGGTGTTAAACCCCTCTAAAGACCAGGCCATTTTTCCATAATTAGGCCACTGCAGCTTTAAGATTGAGCACACAAGTGATCACCTCCCCTTTTCTCCCCACCAATAGAGATTTCTGTTGGTAGGGTCAGATTGCCGCAGGGTTGTTTATTTAATTTTTTTTATAAATATTTATTTTATTAATTTTTATAAAATTTTCTCATTTTTTAAATTTATTTTTATTTTCCCCCTCCCTCCTTTCCAGAGTCAGCCTATCACAGCGATCGGCATGATAGGCTTCAGTCTATCACAGCAGATCGCTCCTGTGTCCCCCAGGGGGACAGACGTGTCACACGGCTGTCCCCAGTACAGCGCTGCCTTAGATTAGTGTTGGGCGAACAGTGTTCGCCACTGTTCGGGTTCTGCAGAACATCACCCTGTTCGGGTGATGTTCGAGTTCGGCCGAACACCTCATGGTGTTCGGCCTTTTAAGTTCGAGTTCGCCCCGAACTTCTGTATGCCCCCGAACAGGGCCGAACAGGCCGCAATACGGCCCCCCTATGGGGTCGCAGGCATAAGGGGGGAGCATGCCCCGATCGCGGGGGGGGTCGGAAATTCCCCCCACCCCCTCCGCTAGCGCTCCCCCCTCTGCCCGCTTCCCCATTCAAAAGTTTCAAGAAGTACCTGTATAGCGGATGGCCTGGCAGTGGCACTGTGGAGTGAGGAGGAGGAGGAGTCCGGAGAGTGACGAGTTGAGGGAGGCCGGGCAGCGGGCGTGAGGTCAGAGAAAGGGCGAGTTCCGCCCTTTCTCTGACCTCACGCCCGCTGCCCGGCCTCCCTCAACTCGTCACTCTCCGGACTCCTCCTCACTCCACAGTGCCACTGCCAGGCCATCCGCTATACAGGTACTTCTTGAAACTTTTGAATGGGGAAGCGGGCAGAGGGGGGAGCGCTAGCGGAGGGGGTGGGGGGAATTTCCGACCCCCCCCGCGATCGGGGCATGCTCCCCCCTTATGCCTGCGACCCCATAGGGCCCCCAAAATAGGGATGTTCGGGAAGTTCGGGGTTCGGCCCGAACATGCCGAACATCTCGGCCATGTTCGTCGAACTTTCCCGAAGCCGAACATCCAGGTGTTCGCCCATCACTACCTTAGATCACAGCGCTGTACTTAGGTATTAGACGGCGACCGCCACTGGGAGACTCCACTCCGCCTTCCAAGCGGAGATGCTGCAAGCCCCATAGACAGCTGTTCACGCCAATCGTGGTGTGGAGGGCGTGGAGCGGTTCTAGGGCTGCCGCCGCATTCACGCCAATTGGCGTGGAGCGGTCGGCTAGTGGTTAAAAACGGGTACTAGGCTCTAGCTAGGCTCTAGCCGTGACCCCTTTACTGGCTGTCCTTAAAAAGCGGTGTGAGGATGTGCACGCACATGTCTGCACACACGCCCACCCCCTGGTCCCGTCGTCCTCCTCTTCCTTGCTGAGCGTCCCTGTTGCCCTAGCAACCACAGGGACAGAGCAGAGTTGCTATAGCCTGCTGAACTGCATGCACATGCGCAGTTCATTTTCCACACAGACACAGGGACAGTATGATGCAGGGACACTTAGACATTATTATCAGTGCTGCTCATCCAGATTCTGGATATCCGGGTAACCCGGATATCCAACCTTTTTTCAGCTATCCGATTCGAATTCAGTTGGCTGGCAATGCTGGTATCCACGGATATCCGCGGATATCCGCAGAAATCCGACTATTGAGATACTGTATGACGTCCAGGACATCACTGGGCCAATCAGAGGGCTCCCAGCCTAAGCCCTGGCACCCAATCACAGAGGGGAACCCTGGCCAGCCCCACCTGACCTCATTGAGCAAATCAGAGGGCTCCCAGCCTAAGCCCTGGCACCAATCACAGAAAGGAACCATGGCCAGGCCCCCCTGTATAATAAGGAGGGCTGCCATGATGAGAAATATCGTCCTTGCTTGTGAATGCTCACTGAGAGACATGCTCCAGTGCTGCTGGCCTAGCAAGTGCTGTACACAGTGATAAACCTAAAGCTGTTCAGTGATTAACCCCTTCACTATCACTACACTATTGTTGTATTGTTAATTAGCTTGATTTCATTGTATGACAGTCAGAGTGTGTGCTGCATGCCTGCTGCAGCTGCTATGTGTCTGTGTGTGTGCTGTGCACAGACCAGGCCAGCTGCTGCCTGCTGGCCAGTTATTAGCCTTAGCTAGCTACAGTATAGGATAGGTTAGGGATTAGGGAATAGGATTACTGTGTTATTGTGTAGTTAGTACTGTAGTACTGCAGTCAGTGCTAGTAGTTGTTACAGTAGTAGTACTACTGTGTTAGCTTACTACACAACTGCTGTGCTGCTGAGCAGTGCCAGTGTGACAGTTAGTGTTTTTCTCCTCTGCTGTCTGACTGTCACTCGGCACGTGGCCCTTGACACTTGGCACTTTGCACCTGGCACTTTGCACGTGGCACTTGGCCCTAAGCACGTGGCACTTGGCATGTGGCACTTTGCACGTGACACGTGGCACTTGGTATGTGGCACTTTGGACATGGCACTTGTCGTGTCACATGCTAAGTGGCACGTGCAAAGTGGCACGTGCAAAGTGCCACGTGGCACGTGCAAAGTGCCACATGGCACGTGCAAAGTGCCATGTGCCACGTGCAAAGTGCCACGTGCAAAGTGCCATGTGCAAAGTGCCACGTGCCAATTGCAAAGTGCAACGTGCCAAGTGCCATGTCCAGCATGCATCTGGCAGACATTACACCTGCTGCTGCTGCATTGCCCTGCTGCTCCTGCTGCCTTTGCTGCTCCCACCGCCAGGGTACCACAGGCCACTGCTGCTGTGCTTATACCACCTATATTTCACCCAAAACACAATTGCTGCATCATTTTTTGGAGGTGTCTGGGCTGAAAACTGCCATGTCCCAGTTGTGCGGTTGGACTTTGGACACAATGTGGGCTGCACGACCGCTGTCTCGAACCTAGTCCTGATGTTAATTGACAGCCTTTTTTGGGGGGAGGGGGGGATTTTAAGTCCCCACATCATCAATTAGCGTTTCCTTTTTAAAAAATAATGACGCTACATACAATTTTAAAGGCCACTTCCATTTTTTCTATCCAAATATCCAAATTTGCCCGGATACCCTGGATACTGAGGTCGGATATCCGATTCGGATTGGAAAATTTTGAACTCGGATATCCGACCCGGATCGGATATCTGGGTATCCGGATCCAATCCGGATTTTGAAAAGGGGTATCCGAGTAGCACTAATTATTATATAGGATGATTTAGTCAGTGTTTGCCCATTGTAAATCTTTCTTCTCCCTGATTTACATTCAGACATTTATCACATGGCAACATCTGAACTGCTGGCAGGTGATGTTTGTGGAAAGAGATGAGGCATTTTTGGCAGTTAGAAACAGCTGTTATTTCCCACAATGCACCAAGGCCCCCACAGTGTGATGTCAGCACCATGGTCCTGACATCACACTGTGGGAGTGGTTTCACCACAATATCAGCTATACAGACCCCTGATGAGCCGTATGAGAAAAGGAATAGATTTCTCATGTAAAAGGGGGTATCGGCTACTAATTGGGATGAAGTTCAATTCTTGGTTACGGTTTCTCTTTAACTTTAATAGTTGTCCTTTAAGTTTCCTTGATCATTTACATTCTCCATCTTTATTACTGTATTTCTGTGTGTATATACTGTATATAAACAGTATTATTTTACATTTCCTTGCTTGGCTGGAGCGTGCCTTGATGTCAACATCAGGCCAATCGCAGCTCCCCTCTCTCCAAGTGAAAAGAAATGTATATTTATAGGCTACGTTTTTCAGTTTATGCATTTCCAACCTAAAATGTCGTTTTTTTTTTTTTTATTTCCACATCTCTTATGTGGCTTGAAAAAAAAATCCACTTTTACAGTAATACACAATTTACAAGACACTTGCTTCCGCCACGGCCCGGTCTTCCTGCCTTGGATGTGATTACACTCTGCTTCAAAACATAATAGAATTCCGTCTATTATTCCCCCAAGCATGCAAATAAAATGCTTCTCTTCAAAAACGTTATTGGCAGACTTCTCCTGCAGACAAAAATGTTATTTCACACTGTAATAAAACTTGTCTTAACAGCTTTTCTGAAGCAGCGAAGATAGGATAGGATGCAATGCATTTTCAATGAAAATTTGAACTTGCTTGATCAAGACTGTAAAATGTATTACAATTTTTGTAAGGTAAAAAAAAGTTTAAAGTAAATCTGAGAAGGGTGTTGTGAGGTTATTTATACTTATCTGGGGCTTCCTCCAGCCCCATTAGGTGTGCGTGGTTCCTCGCAGCCTTCACCGGTCGCTCCATGTCTAGTAAATCCCCTCGGTATTCTGTCCAGCCACGCTCTTCTGACCATGCCCTGCTCAGCCGGGCCCACACCCCACGTTGCGCTACCACAGCTGGGAGTGTTCTGTGCATGGCCGGATTTCAGTTAGGCCATAGCCTAGGGCACCAGGAAGCAAGGGGCGGGAAGTGGGCTTGCACATTCATGTAGTCAAACTGCAAAACGTGAACTGCAGTGGCCAGGCAAGTGTCTGGGACTTGTGACCTGAGCTGTCACTCACCGTCACCGCCGGCTGCTCTTCATAAATGGAATAAAATTTATAGTCAATTTGATAATTTCAGATGGAATAGATCCGCAAAACAGATTGAAAAAACAATTGACAAATCGATCATTTGCAGTTGATTGGCACCATCAACACTTTCCAATTCGATCCATCAGAAAGGTTGTTCGTTCAGTAAAATTGCATCATTAATGTTCACCTTTAATAAGAGCGACCAATACAAGTGTGTGTATGTGGGTGGGGGAGGGGGGGGGTTGCTATTGGTCAGAGAGCACCTGGTGATAGTGGTCCTGATTCTGACCGTCGGAATTCAGAGAGTTCCGACATCAATGAGGCAATTCTAGGAGGAAATTCAACAGAAACTTATGAATTATTACGCAAAATGGAAGAACGTGGGGCTCAGGAAGGATAAAATACAGTACATCAAAATACTTGAAATAGTAAAATGCGAGATGCTTTTCCTCAAATAAGACATGGATATAGAATAAAAAAATATAATTTGCACTAGGCAACGCGTTTTGTGAGCATGTACAACTTACTTCATCAGGCCAAGTATCAATGTTTAGAACAGGGGTCTCAAACTCAATTTACCTGGGGGCCGCAGGAGGCAAAGTCAGGATGAGGCTGGGCCGCATAAGGGGTTTCACAATCGCGGCGCCTCGCCGCCTCTGCCCGCCCCTCTCACTTTTCCTTCACAGAGAGGGGCGGGGAGAGGCGGATCACCGAAAGCTCTGCCCCTTCCAGGAAATGCCGGCGGATTGCCCCCCGGGCAAATTGGGGGCTCTGCAGCCCTCGTTTAGCGGCGGGGATGCGGCGGATTACTTGGGAGCACTGAAGCGAACTATAAGGAAGCTTTTGCCAGCAATGGCCACAAAATATTGTATCGAGGGCCGCAAATGGCCCGCGGGCCGCGAGTTTGAGACCCCTGGTTTAGAATGTAAACATAAAGGTACTCAATACCAGACACATACGACCGATAAATAAGCTTTATAACATATAAATGATGACATAAACAAATAAATAAGTAAGCATAAGTTATCTCCATACATGCCTAATAAAATAGTCTCTTATTCACAAAATGATGTTTATTATGAGAGGCCATATGCAAGTAGATTGGCTTCATACCAAACAAGTGTTTTCTCTGTGATGGTTTTCTGAAGGTAGACACTACTACTATTGCCATAAGGTATTGTGAACATATTTTCGCAAATTCACACAAACGTATTTAGCCTTATGATATGGGTGAAAATGAGCAGAACAATAAGAGGAATGGACAACACACAAAGGTATGTGGATACAGCATGAACATACCTCTGTACTTCTTTTCGGTAGCTTTGCTTCGGGTCAGGTGCCTTTTAGTAATGCTCGGAAGGGATGCGTTTCGACTTTGAGTGTTGTTTCTTTATTAATCGACAGTAATTGGAATTACGACTGGAAACATATTTTCGATTTGAATTCGAATTACGAGTCGAAAATCCATGGATTGGACAAGGGTTCTGAGGGAGATGGGGAGCCTTGGCCATCCCTCACCTCCAGAGCACCCCCATACCATGCACCATGCGGGCTGGTATAGCACAGGGTGGGAAGCCCCATGCAGAGACAAGGGGTTAAAGAGGCTCGGGAGGGAGACCCCACGCCATTTTTTTTTCAATTCCCACACATATTCCCACAACATATATATGTTACGGCCAGAACCCGAAGTTTGGCCACTTCTAGTTCTGGCCGGCCACTTCGGGTTCTGGCCGGCCAATTTGCGAAGTGGCCGCTGCGCTGCGGCCAATGTTAGAAATGGATTGTTTACTCTGATATTAATGTATCTTCTGGCCGCAGCGCAGCGGCCAAAACGTATTAATTTGTTGCAATTAAGCCGGCGGCAATGTAACAATTCAAGCCGCCGGCTTTTTATCTGCCTCTCTCTCCTTCTCCCCCCCCCCCCCGCCTCTCTCTCCTCCTTCCCCCCGCCTCTCTCGCTCTCCTATGGGCAGCCGGCGGGGACACGAGTGTCCCCCCGGAGTCGTTCGTCGCGGCAGGGAAGCCTGCCGTTCTTGCAGAGCGGGTGCTGGCAGAAGCAATGCCTGCAGCCTCCCCGCTCTGCTGCCCCTGCTGCGACGAACGACTCTGGGGGACTCGCGCGTCCCCCGCCGGCTGGCCATAAGAGGAGAGAGAGAGAGGCAGATAAAAAGCCGGCGGCTTGAATTGTTACATTGCCGCCGGCTTAATTGCAACAAATTAACTAAGTGGTTCCACGTTTGGCCGCTGCGCTGCGGCCAGAAGATACATTAATATCAGAGTAAACAATCCATTTCTAACATTGGCCGCAGCGCAGCGGGCACTTCGCAAATTGGCCGGCCAGAACCCGAAGTGGCCGGCCAGAACTAGAAGTGGCCAAACTTCGGGTTCTGGCCGTAACATATATATATATAAAAACAAATGCCTTTATATACATGTTGATACATTATCTGTCATTTTACTACATTTAAATATAGACTTTTTTTCCTCTAACTTTAACCTAGGAGAAAACTCAGTAGAAAAAGTGAATTGCATATGGGCCAGTAAGTATAATAACTGTACATATTTGTGCCTGGCTATTCTGGTCCCCTTATTAAAACCAAAGAAGTTGCTTAGTAAGTGCGACAAAATGTCTTCTAGAGCCTAGGTTCTCAACATGTGGTACGTGTACCAGTTTGTCAGTCTGCCTGCCTGGCACCCACCTAAGTGTGTCTGTCTGCCAGCCACCGGGTCCCGTTGTGTGGGAGGGGAGATTAAAGTTACAGCACCAGCATAGCGGCAGTGGGCCGTGAGGAATGCTCTGCAGGGGGCTACCGCAGTGGTCCGCAGCGGCAGCACTTCAGACACACTGTAGTCATGGGTGAGTGCGGGTGGTACTCGGGATACCTATTACTGTTCCTGGCCGCCTCTATCCACATGGCACTTGTAGACTCCAGCCTACAGTGCATAATGATAAATCTAGCCCTAGGTAGGACTTTAGACTATGACTATGGTAGGATTAGATTGTGAGCTCCTCTGAGGACAGTCAGTGACATGACTATGTACTCTGTAAAGTGCTGCAGAAGATGTCAGTGTTATATAAATACATAATAATAATATGATAGGACATTAGACTACGACTATGGTAGGCAGGGCCGGGGCCTTTGGCACTTGCAGCTCAAGGGAGCACTTGGACATCAAAGAGGGGTTATAACATAAGAAAGAGGAGGGTGAAAATAGGGAGCAGCACATAAGAAAGGGAAACTGATGCTTTAGGGAGCTGCTCATGAAAGAAAAGGGCTACAGTACATAGATGATACACATGGAAGCAGGGCCGTTTCTTGCCCCGTTCAGCCGGTTCTGCTGAACGGGGCGCCGATGAGAGACAGATGGGGGGGGGGCGCCAGGCAGAAGCAGAAGGATGTGACTGCTAGGAGCCGGTGATGTGCGCGGATGCGGTGCAGCGAGAGGCAGGAGGAGCTGTGCGCACCAGCGCGATCACCGGCTTCAGTTCGCGTATGTCGCGTACCCCCCCCCCCCCCCCCCGTGTGCCTCCCGTTGCTGCCTGCCTCTCTTGCAGACCTCAGCGCTGGCGGCGACCCGACCGGAGAGTGTCAGAGCAGAGCGCACACCCGCAGACAATGCACATGCGGAAGTGATGTCATTGACCATGACCACTTCCTGCATGAAGTGATGCTGGTGGTAGTGTGCGCTCTGCTCTGCCGTTCTCCGGTCGGGTCGCCGCCAGCTCTGAGGTCTGTGTAAGCCCTGCATAGCACCCTGCACAGCCCCCAGCATCCCGCCCAGCAAAGCACCCTGCAGAGCCCCCAGCATCCCGCCCAGCATAGCACCCTGCAGAGCCCCCAGCATCCCGCCCAGCATAGCACCCTGCAGAGCACCCAGCACAGCAAGGCACCTTGCACAGCCCCCGGCATCCAGCCCAGCATAGCACCCTGCAGAGCCCCCAGCATCCAGCCCAGCAAAGCACCCTGCAGAGCCCCCAGCATCCCGCCCAGCATAGCACCCTGCAGAGCACCCAGCACAGCAAGGCACCTTGCACAGCCTCCGGCATCCAGCCCAGCATAGCACCCTGCAGAGCCCCCAGCATCCAGCCCAGCAAAGCACCCTGCAGAGCCCCCAGCATCCCGCCCAGCATAGCACCCTGCAGAGCCCCCAGCATAGCACCCTGCAGAGCACCCAGCACAGCAAGGCACCTTGCACAGCCCCCGGCATCCAGCCCAGCATAGCACCCTGCAGAGCCCCCAGCATCCAGCCCAGCAAAGCACCCTGCAGAGCCCCCAGCATCCAGCCCAGCAAAGCACCCTGCAGAGCCCCCAGCATCCAGCCCAGCATAGCACCCTGCAGAGCCCCCAGCATCCAGCCCAGCAAAGCACCCTGCAGAGCCCCCAGCATCCAGCCCAGCAAAGCACCCTGCAGAGCCCCCAGCATCCAGCCCAGCAAAGCACCCTGCAGAGCCCCCAGCATCCCGCCCAGCATAGCACCCTGCAGAGCACCCAGCACAGCAAGGCACCTTGCACAGCCCCCGGCATCCAGCCCAGCATAGCACCCTGCAGAGCCCCCAGCATCCAGCCCAGCAAAGCACCCTGCACAGCCCCCAGCATCCCGCCCAGCAAAGCACCCTGCAGAGCCCCAGCACCCAGCATAGCACCCTGCACAGTCCCCAGCATGCAGCCCAGCAAAGCACCCTGCACAGCACCCAGCCCAGCAAAGCACCCTGAACAGCGCCCAGCATAGCACCCTGCATGCAGCCCAGCAACACCCTGCACAGCCCCCAGCATTCAGCCCAGCAAAGCGCCCTGCACAGCCCAAAGCCCAGCAAAGCACCCTGCATTCAGCCCAGCAAAGCACCCTGCACAGCACCCAGCCCAGCAAAGCGCCCTATTGCTGCTATTAGTGTGTGTGTCTTGCCCTTGCTGCCGCTGCCCGCTAGCACCTCTGGCTCCGTGGTCCCCCGCCCGGACCCCCACCGATCCTGGCCTGGCGCCTTCTTCCAGGACCAGAATCCAATTCCACCTGCCAGGATGGTGGACAACATCATGGTAAGTAGGCAGGCAGTCTATGTACTGCACTGCCTCTCTCTTTCTGACGTGGCTGTTGGGGGAGGATGGCGCTCTTTTTGCCCTGGGCTGGTGGTCAGACCACCATACCACCATGGTCTGATTTTGACTGTGACTCCCTGGCTGGACTGTTAAGTTATCTAAGGGGGTGGCTGTGGGGTCAGGCCAGTGTGATTGCAACATGTCCTGGGGGGGAGGGGGTGGGTTGTGGGGTCAGGCCAGTGGGATTGCAACATGCACTGGGAGGGGGGCTGTGGGGTCAGGCCAGTGGGATTGCAGCATTATTGTTATTTAGGATTTATATAGAGCTGACATATTACGCAGCGCTGTACAGAGAATATAGTCTTGTCATTAACTGTCCCTCGGAGCTCACAATCTAATCCCTACTATAGTCCTATGTCTATGTATGTACAGTGTAGTGTATGTATCATAGTCTAGGGCCAATTTTTTAGAGTGAAGCCAAATAACTTATCTGTATGTTTTTGGTATGTGGGAGGAAACCGTAGTGCCCGGAGGAAACCCACGCAGACACGGGGAGAACATACAAACTCCTTGCAGATGTTGACCTGTCTGGGATTCGAACCGGGAACCCAGCGTTGCAAGGCGAGAGGGCTAACCACTATGCCACCGTGCTGTCCCATGTACTGGGAGGGGGGTTGTGGGGTCAGGCCAGTGGGATTGCAACATTTCTCTCAATAAACCTTGTGTTAAGCATAAGTAAAAAAAAAAAAATGGTGAGTTGGTTTCAAGAAGCCTTTTGAAATGATTTCACTTAGCAGCTCTGATTTTGGGGAAGTAAGGGGGGGGGGGGGGGGCATATTTTTTGACTCTCGAACTGGGTGAAATTTAGCCTAGAAACTGCCCTGCATGGAAGATGGGGCTGCACAATGGAATGGAGTGTGCTGCTGCATACGGAAGGGGAGCCCCAACATACTTAGACCTAGGGGCATACAAAGTAAAAATCCAGCCTTAATGGTAGGATTCGATTGTGAGCTCCTCTGAGGACAGTCAGTGACATGACTATGTACTCTGTAATGTGCTGCAGAAGATGTCAGTGCTATATAAATAGATAATAATAATATGGTAGGACATTAGACTATGACTATGGTAGGATTAGATTGTGAGCTCCTCTGAGGACAGTCAGTGACATGACTATGTACTCTGTACAGTGCTGCAGATGTCAGTGCTATATAAATACATAATAATAATATGGTAGGACATTAGACTATGACTCTGGTAGGATTAGATTGTGAGCTCCTCTGAGGACAGTCAGTGACATGACTATGTACTCTGTACAGTGCTGCAGAAGATGTCAGTGCTATATAAATACATAATAATAATATGGTAGGACATTATACTATGACTATGGTAGGGATTCGATTGTAAGCTCCTCTGAGGACAGTCAGTGACATGACTATGTACTCTGTACAGTGCTGCAGAAGATGTCAGTGCTATATAAATACATAATAATAATAATATGGTAGGACATTAGACTATGACTCTGGTAGGATTAGATTGTGAGCTCCTCTGAGGGGAGCCAGTGACATGACTATGTACTTTGAAAAGTGCTGCAGAAGATGTCAGTGCTATATAAATACATAATAATAATAATAATAATTTTCTATTTGGAGAAACACGGTTGATTTACAAACTGTAATTTACATTTCCTCACGGCAGAAACTGATTGTAAGATAAAACACTCGCCTGTGTTATAGCAAAATGAATTTATAAAGCTGAAATGTCACCTCTGAATATTGATCGGCGCCCTGATGTCACGGAACCCCGAAGGAACGACTTATCGCTACATTCCATCCGACTCGCACGTGGCTTAGCCGTTTATTCCCACAAATCCATTTAACCTCCTTCTGTTTCCAACGCCAAAACAAAACTCTCAGGCCTTGCAAAGCAGGCGCGTTACACAAACGCTCACCACTTAAAGACCACTGGTGCGCATTTACATAAAAATAATAAAAATGACAATTAAAAGATGTCAGCATTCGATTCATTTCATTATAACTCTGAGCAACATTTCCATTTCATTTCCCAATAGCTGGCAGGAAAATCACAGCGAGGAAATGCTAACGGGCCTTCAAAGTACGTAAAATCCATTTATTTTGTTATTTGCGACTGTCTGTAGCGTTATGAGAACGGCTCTGAGAATAAAAAGAAAAAATAGCTATTGAAGAGCAAATAATGTGTATTTTCTGATTATTTTGATTATTATATTTTTCCCTTCAATGGAAAATACTCTTTTATTATTCCTAGACAGGCCGCCTGCATCATAACTAGTTTTACAACCAAAGGCATAAAAAAAAAATGCAAAAAGGGAAAAAAGCAAACAAAAGGCCTACAATGACACCGTAGGCAACAGAAGCATTATTTGAAGTGCAATCTGCCCACATACCTGTCATTATGGCAGCCGCGTTCGGCGAAGGGGTTCTTTGTTGGTGAAATATGGATTTTTTTTCTTTCCTTTCTATGCTAAATATTGTTTTGGATTCTATTGATCTGCTACACAAAATGCGCAAACGCCGATGCAGGTTAGGAAAGCGCAGAATGAAACAACATATTTAGTGTTTGTATATTTATTTAAAGAGACACTGAAGCGAAAAAAATTATGATATAACGATTTGTATGTGTAGTACAGCTAATAAATAAAACATTAGCAGCAGAGATATGAGTCTAATATTGTTTCCAGTACAGGAAGACTTAAAGAGAATCTGTATTGTTAAAATCGCTCAAAAGTAAACATACCAGTGCGTTAGGGGACATCTCCTATTACCCTCTGTCACAATTTCGCCTCTCCTCGCCGCATTAAAAGTGGTTAAAAACAGTTTTAAAAAGTTTGTTTGTAAACAAACAAAATGACCACCAAAACAGGAAGTAGGTTGATGTACAGTATGTCCACACATAGAAAATACATCCATACACAAGCAGGCTGTATACAGCATTCCTTTTGAATCTCAAGAGATCATTTGTGTGTTTCTTTCCCCCATGCACTGAAGTTTCAGGCTGCTCTTTTCTTCCTGCAAACAGCTTTGCCCTTGTTTGTAATTCCTCGGTATGTGAAAGCCCAGCCAGCTCAGAGGACGATTTATCCCGCTTGTAAAAGATAAGAGAGAAGAGAGAAGCTGCTCTAATCTAAATAACACACAGGCAGTGTGCAGAGAGGGGCCTGGAAGGGTGAGTTCATAGCAGAACCACAACACTAAAGAACTTGGCAGCCTTCCAGACACAGGCCGACAAGTCTGACAGGGGAAAGATACATTGATTTATTACAGAGACAGTGATAGTATAAAGTGCTGCAGTTAGCCAGAACACATTAGAATAGCTTTTGGAACTTGTAGGATGATAAAAAACAGGATGCAATTTTTGTTACAGAGTCTCTTTAAGAAACTCCAGTTGTTATCTATGCAAAAAAGCCATTGAGCTCCACGACTTTCAAAGTCGCAGAGAGCTCTGTCTTCTGAAGCTTATTAGGGACGGACCGAAGAAGACGTCTGATAGGTAAGCTTGACCCCCCTCCCACCCCGTACATGTAACTGGGTGAAATCCGGATATCAACTATCTGGATTCACCCGAATTCGAATTTGAGCCCATGCCTGGAAACTACAATAGAGTAGAGTGGACAAAGGCACATAGCACTGAATGTGCACAATGGCTAAATGCATAGTGCCATCTTGTGACCATATTGCAGATGCACAGCTTAAAGGATACCCCAACTGAAATGTGACATAATGAGATAGACATGTGTATGTACAGTGCCTAGTACACAAATAACTATGCTGTTTTTCCTTTTTTTCTTTCTCTGCCTGAAAGAGTTAAATATCAGGTATGTAAGTGGCTGACTCAGTCCTGACTCAGACAGGAAGTGACTACAGTGTGACCTTCACTGATAATTCCCCTTTTTATCTCTTTCTTGCTCTCAGAAGCCATTTTCTGCTAGAAAAGTGATTTATAGTTGTAATTTCTTATCAGTGAGGGTCACACTGTAGTCACTTCCTGTCTGAGTCAGGACTGAGTCAGCCACTTGCATACCTTATATTTAACTCTTTCAGGCAGAGAAAGAAAAAAAGGAACACAGCATAGTTATTTGTGTACTAGGCACTGTACATACACATGTCTATCTCATTATGTCACATTTCAGTTGGGGTATCCTTTAAAGGGGACCTGAAGTGAGAGAGATATGTAGGCTGACATATTTGTCTTAATTTAAACAATGCACATTGCCTGGCTGTCCTGCTGATACTCTCCTAATACTTTCAGCCGCGTAACTGAAATAAATGTGCCAGGGAATTTGGGCACTAGGATAAAGCCGATAGTAACATACGGTGAATATTACCAATATTTTACTTTACTTAACCTAACCCTACTCTCACACAGAACCCTCCACTACCGATGCCTTACCCTAAACACACGCCCAACACCACATCTTAAATCCCCCCTTCCTGATGCCTAACCTTAACTCCCCCCATGCAACCCCCCTTCCTAACTTTTACCACCCCCAGCGCAGACCTCCACGCCTTACCTTAACTGCCCCCTCTGATGCAAATCCCCTTCCTGATGCCTATCCTAAAGGGAACCTGAACTGAGTAAAATTATTTAAAATAAACACATGACATAGCTGCAAAGGAATATTACATAGTTACCTTGCCATCAGTTCCTCTCAGAAGCTCACCATTTTCTTCTTACAGTGATCCCTTCCAGTTCTGACAACATTTTGTCAGAACTTAAATATATCAGTTGCTGTCAGTTATAGCTGAGAGGACAACTGATGTGCCAGTTAATGTCCATGTTTCCCTATGGCTTATGTGGGCAATGTTACAGTTTTACAGTGTGCTGACCAGAAAGCTGTTATGGGGTAATGGCCATTTTCAAAATGGAGGACAGAGAATTCCATTGATCACAGTGGCCAAACAGGACTCAGGAGAGGAGAAAGAGATTGAGAAGTAGACTACATGGGAGGTAAGTATGACATGCATATATTTATTTTGATGTTTAATTTTCAGTTCAGGTTTTCTTTAACCGTCCCTTATGCCACATAAACAATAATATTAATACGCGTTCTGTGTTGTGGCGTAGATCCAGGTGGCGCAATGTTAGGACAGGCGCGGTGCGGGTACACACATAATTTACGTGTGCATACTTTGGAATTCGCAAGTGTACATGCATCTGTGTGTGTATGTGCGTGTGCACGGCGCTTACTTGGCGTAGCACGTTGCACCTTTTGCCAAGCGGCCTATATAAGTCTGGAGAGAACCACTCTCCAGTGCTGTAGTATTTCAGCTTGGTGTGTTCTTCTGTGACCCAATTTCATATCTACTTTTACCTATGCTGACCCTGATGTGTATGACAACCCAATCTGTTGCCGACCTCTGCCTTGTATGACTACCCACTTTGTTACCGACCTTTGCCTCTCTGAGAACCCGCTCTGTTACTGAACCTCTGCCTGTACGAGTACCCGTCTTGTTGCCGACCGCTGCAACAGCAAGATTCCATGTGAAGGCTCTATCTGCTGTTCTACCGAGTCCTTGCAGTACCAGACTCAGTCTGTGGGAGTGTTTCGGTACCATCAAGGGTCTGGTCGTCACGCCAGTTGGTTACTTAGTGCTCCTACCACTTTGTCCCCCAGCTATCCCTGTTCACAATCCAGGGTGACTGAGTGGTAAGTCACAAGAGTAGCTGTCCTCTACACCTTGGTCTCCACTACTCTAAGTACGTGGTCTGTTTTGTAACATCAACTACCCTCTTGGGCAGCAGCCACTCTAGGTTACAGCCTCAAAAAATCATGGGCACATACAGTGGTGCCGACTACAAATGGTGGAGTCAAATGTGTATAGTATATACATTTTGACTATAATATTATTCACTGCCTTATCCAGGAATTCATGGTTCAACAAAAAGACATGTTCTGGGCTGGCTAATAATACACAAAGACATGTACAGAGCATCTCCGAGCACTGCAACCCTTCAGACAGCTGATGTGTTTCTTATGTGGCTGCTGACAAGTGACGTGTCTCTTATCTCTATCCTCAGGCGATATACGCCACCAACGCGGCGGCTCTCCTTAGAATCTTCTATCTTCTCAGGAGGATATATATGAAGCTCAGGAACGCAATAGGCCAATCCTGCCTGCTCCCTGCGAGGTTGGGGCAGCTGTTTTCCGGAGATATTCCACTACAGTATCAACAAAAGAAAAATATTGTACAATTATATGTGACATTTTTAATATAGATATTTGTAACGGGTGTAAAAAAAATATGCAATGAAATTAACAAAGGCCTAAATCAATAATAAATAAAAAGAAAGAAAATAGTATTTTTATAACTTAATTAAAAAAGGTAAATTATATAGACAGTACTTAAAGGAATTTCAATTTTATCCGGCCATTGAAGACAGCATTTAAAATACGCCTGGCATCTCATTAAAGTTTTCTTTTCCATTCTTTTCTTTTCTGTTTCCCTGCCTATATCTATACACATATTTAAAATGTAAATTGGGACTGGACAAAGTAATGTAGGAGGACTGCACAGGGGGTTTCTATATATATAAAATCGTGTGTGTGTGTGTGTGTGTGTGTGTGTGTGTGCGTGCGTGCGTGCGTGCGTGCGTGCGTGCGTGCGTGCGTGCGTGCGTGCGTGCGTGCGTGCGTGTGTGTGTGTGTGTGTGTGTGTGTGTGTGCCGCGATCACGCGAAAACGGCTTGACCGATTTCAACGAAACTTGGTACACAGATCCCCTACTACCTGGGATGATATGTTCTGGGGGTCTCGCGGCCCCCCTGCACACCTGGGCGGAGCTACAAACAGCAAATTAGATTCCACCCATTCAAGTCAATGGAAAAAATGTAAAAGGCTGCCATTCTCACAGTAATCGAGCCACAGTCCCCAGACTTTGCACAGTTGGTCACTTGGTGACCGAGGTTACAAATCCAGGAAAAGTGGGCGGAGCATAAAACAGCCAATCAAATTTCAGCCGTTCATTTTAAATGGGAAAATGTAAACTGCAGCCATTCCTACACTGTTAATCGCAGGGTTCTCAAACTTGCCACAGTTGGTCACTGGGTGAATGAGATTAAGATTCAAGAAAGTGGGTGGAGCCTACAACAGCCAATCAAAATTCACCTATTGATTTTCAAGGGGAATATTTAAACTGCTGCTATTCTTACACTTTTAATGGCAGAGGCTTCAAACTTGCTACAGTCGGTCATTGGGTGACTGGGGTCAAAGTTCACTAAAGGGGCGGGGCCACATACAGCCAATCAGATTTCCTTGGTGGATAAACTGCTTCCATTCACACATTTTTGATGCCTAGAACCTGACAGCTCACAAACTTGGTCATTGAGTGACTGTGTGTGTCAAGGTTACAAAAAGTGGGCGGAGCCAAAACAACTTTTAGTGGGAAAATATAAACGGCAGCCATTCTTACATCGTTAATGGCAGGGTTCTCAAACTTTGCACATTTGGTCATTGGGTCACAGATTAAGATTTTGGAAGGTGGGTGGAGCCTACAACAGCCAATAAAAATTCCCCTTTTGATTTTCAAAGGGAATATTTCATCTGCTACCATTCTCTTATACTGGTAAAAGCAGATGCCTCAAACCTGGTACAGTTGGTCACTGGGTGACTAGGGTCCAAATTCAGGAAGGGGGCGGAGCCACAAACAGACAGATTTGTTTAGTTTTCAATGGGAATATACAAAGTATTGATACCAAGGATCCCAAAGCTGATAAACTTGATAATTGAGTGACTGTATGTCAAGGTTAGAAAAAGTGGCCGGTGCCAACAACTTCATTTTTTACATTGCAGGGTTCCCAAACTTTACACAATTGGCCCCTGGGTGACTGGGATGAATATTCAGAAATGTGGGTGGAGCCTACAACAGCCAATCAAAATGTACCTATTAATTTTCAATGGGAATATTCACATTGCTACCATTCTTACACTGTTAGTGGCAGAGGCCTCAAACCTGATACAGTCAGTCATTGGGTGACTGGGATCCAAATTCACTAAAGGGGTGGAGCCACAAACAGCCAATCAGATTTGTTAGATTGATTTCAGCCATTCTGTTATTGCCAGGGTTCTCAAACATGACACAGTTGACCACTGGGTGACTGTGACTAATATTCAGAAAATTGGGTGGAGCCTACAGCAGCCAATCAAAATTCACCTTTTGATTTTCAAGGGGAATATTTACTTTGCTGCCATTCATGCACTCTTAATGGCAGAGGCCTAACATCTGCTACAGTCAGTCACTGGGAGACTGAAATTTAAATTCTGAAGGGAGCGGGCCAAAAACAGCCAATCAGATTTGTTTAATTTCAATGGTAAAATGCAACTTATTGATGCCAAAGACCCCAAAGCTCATAAACTTGGTCATTAAGTGACTGTATGTCAAAATTAGAAATAGTGGGCAGAGCCAAAAACAATTAACTTTTTACATGGGGCAATGTAAACTGCAGCTTTTCTTACACTGTTAATGGCAGGGTTCTCAAACTTCACACAGTTGGTCACTGGGTGACTAGGATTAATATTCGGAAAAGTAGGTGGAGCCTACAAGAGCCAATCAAAATTCACCTATTGATTTTCAAGGGGAATATTGAAACTGCAGCCATTCTCACACTGTTAATAGCAGAGGCCTCAAACCTGCTACAGTCAGTCGTTAAGTGTTTGGAGTTCAAATTCAGTAAAGGGGCGGAGCCAAAAACAGCCAGATTTCTTTGCTGGATAAACTGCTTCCATTAGCACAATTTTGATGCCAGGAACCCAAAAGCTCACAAACTTGGTCATTGAGTAGTGACTGTGTGTCAAGGTTACAAAAAGTGGGTGGAGTTAAAAACAGATTTTTCTGGGAAATTGTAAACTGCAGCCCTTCTTCACTGTTAATGGCAGGGTTCTCAAACTTAGCATAGCTGGTTACTGGGTGACTGGGATTAATAATCAGAAAAGTGGGTGGAGCCTAAAAATGCCAATCAAAAATCACATGTCGCTTTTCAAGGAGAATATTAAAATTGCTGCCATTCTTGCACTGTTAATGGCACAAGCCTCAAACCTGGTACAGTTGGTCATTGGGTCACTGGGGTTCAAATTCAGAAAAGGGGACAGAGCCACAAACAGTGAATCAGATTTGTTTCATTTCATGGGAAAATACAAATTATTGATGCCAAGGACCCCCAAACTCACAAACTTGGGCATTGAGTAGTGACTTTGTGTCCAGGTTACAAAAAGTGGGTGGAGCCAAAAACAAATTTCACTGGGAAAGTGTAAACTGCAGCCCTTCTTACACTGTTTATTTCAGGGTTCCCAATCTTTGCCCAGATGGTCACTGAATGACTGAGATATTCAGGGAAGTGGGTGGAGCCTATAATAGCCAATCAAAATTCACCTGTTGATTTTCAAGTGGAATATTTAAATTACTGCCATTTTTACACTGTTAATAGCAGATGCCTCAAACCTGCTACAGTTGGTCATTGGGTGACTGGGGTTCAAATGCTGGAGAGAGGTGGAGCCACAAACAGCCTATCTGATTTGTTTAATTTCTATGGAAATATACAAATTATTGATGCCATTGCCAAGGACTCCAAAGCTCACAAACTTGGTCATTGAGTGTTTGTGTGTTAGGGTTAGAAAGTTGGCGGAGCCAACACCAGTCAAATACATACCCGGGCAACGCCGGGTCATCAGTGGGTGGAGACAAATACAAATTTTACTGGGAAATTGTACACTGCAGCCATTCTGTTAATGTCAGGGTTTTTAAACTTTGCACAGTTGGTCACTGGGTGACTGGGATTAATATTCAGAAAAGTGGGTGGAGCCTAAAAAAGTGAATCAAACTTCACCTGTTACTTTTCAAGGGGAATATTTAATTGCTACCATTCTTGAACTGTTAATGGCACAGGCCTCAAACCTGGTACAGTTGGTTATTGGGTGACTGGGGTTCAAATTCAGAAAAGGGGGTGGAGCCACACACACTCAATCAGATTTGTTTCATTTCAATGCAGATTATTGATACCAAAGACCGCAAAGCTCACAAACTTGGTCAGTGAGTAATTGTGTGTTAGGGTTAGAAAAAGTAGGCGGTGCCAACACCAGCCAAATACATACCCGGGCAACGCCGGGCAATCAGCTAGTTATTTATAAAACAAAAGGTATTTGCAATTATTCAGGTTGGAGTGAGGATATGATGTCTCCCACGATGCATCACTGCTGAATATGCAAATCATCGTTTGTTGTCCCTGTAAGCTAACCACATTTCCAGAACCGCTGGAACGCAATGATGTGTCAGCTTGTTACTTGTACAGAGCCACAATAATCCAACATGCATACAGACTGTTTCAGTCTGGTTAGTCCATCAGTGCAGGGCGTGGATTCATATGTCTCTATGGGGTAAGACTTGAAGCACCCAGAGTTACAGATTACCCAGCAAGCTCATGGTGAAGCAGAACTCTTAGTTGTGTACTGGGCAATCAGGACCTGATTCCCTTAGGCGACATCACTGGGCCAGGCTGCACACTCATGTCAGTTGTGTAGTTGGCAACAAAGTGAGTTGCTATGTTGGGGGCGGTGGGAAGACGGAAGGACACCGAGCAGCGCGTGTCTGATGTCACGCAGGGGAGCGGTGCAAACAGAGGCCAAACTGCAAAACTTTGGTTGGGGCCCCCTCCCCCTGCACACTGAATAGGGACTGTCTACAAATCTTTGTCTACACAACTTTGCATGATTCATTATCAGTGGCTGAGCAGATGCAGTCATTAGAACAATTGTGCAAAGAGCAGAACGTTTTTTCTCTCCTTACCCTAAGTTGTCAGTCTCTCTGGATGGGTCCCCTAGCGGCCGCATCCCTTGCAGGGTCTACTGTTACGCCGCTGGGCGTAACAAAGGAATTGGTAGCGGGATCAGCTTCACTGGGGTTGATTAGATCTACCCAGGGGATTGCTTGCGGTTTGAGGGTCGGAAGTCGCCGGCTGCCATACACGCGTCTGATTGACGACTGAGAGGGTCGTTATCAGCGGTGTGTACAAGGCTACAGTCCACCATAGGATTTGAAAGGCACTAATACTTTTTTACCGCGTTAGTACATGGCAATCCCCGTCTGGCAGCCGGCCAAGCAGGAAGTGACACTCACTTCCTGTGGCCGAAGCGATCACATGTGCGAACGTGTATTGTATTGCTAAAATACCCTTCCGCGCATGCACGACACATAAAACTTGCGGCGGGCATTTTAACACACACATGTCGCCATAGACATAGACCATAGAATTCCGGTCCACCCTTTCAGATAAAATGAGCCATAAATTACTTTTCTCCTATGCTGCTGTCACTTACAGTAGATAGTAGAAATCTGACAGAACTGACAGATTTTGGGCAGTGATGGGCCGAATATCAAATTTTGTGTTCGCAAATTTCGAATGCAAATCTCCACAAAAATGTGCGAATCTGCATAGACTTCAATGGGCAGGAAAACTTTAAAACCTTCAAAGACTTTTTCTGGCAACAAAAGTGATGGAAAAGTTGTTTCAAGGGGCCTAACACCTGGATGGGGGCATGCCAGAGGGGGGTCCGTGCCAAAAGTCTCACCAAAAATTACGGAGATGACGCAGAGTAGTGTTTTAATTAATAAAGGGCAGAAATCACAGTACATTCCTAAATTGTTGGAATAAAGTGCTTTAAAACATCCGCGTGAGTACATGTTGATCAGGTAGTGTAAGGGTTAAGCCCGCTTCCCACTGAAAGACAAAACGCCGTGTTTAACGCACAGCAGTCCACAAACAACCGCAAAGACCATTAGTGAGTACGTCAGGTGAGCATATCTTTGCTTTACAAGTTGGCACCTCCAGGACATAAATGTTAGTCCTCTCGGCAGCAATCTTTGTGTAGTGGTGTGTAGTGGCCGCCGTGCTTGTGCACACAATTGTTGGAGTGCAGGCGATCGCGGTTTTCCAGCCTCTATGGTCAGACTGAGGTAGTTCAATCACAGTTCAGTGACCCAAAATAAAAAAAGCCACTGATTCTGCACTGACGCCTTATACAGGGGGCAGTAGTGGATACTAGATGCCAGTAGTGGTGGTGGATTACTGCGCTATGGTTGTGCACTACTAGGACCAGCAGACCTGTCTCCTACAGCACTGAGGTTTTACACAGGGGCCAGTGAATACTAGATGCCAGTAGTGGTGTGAAGGATTATTGGGTTATGGTCGGTGCACTACTAGGACCAGCAGACCTACCATAGCAAGAAAAACAATGTATCAGCCCATAAGAAGGGCTTAGCTCTTCAGGACAATGTTGTAGCAGCAGCAAGAATCTGCACTGAGGAAACACAGAACAGTGACCTAGCTAATGTTTTCCCTATGTGCAGCAGCTCTCTCCCTGCTCTCACTAACACTGCAGCCATAGAATCAATCCAATATGGCTGCCATCCTGGCAATTTTACAGGGGGGGTGGAGGGGGGGTGGGGTCCAGGAGAGGGTGCTAGCTGATTCACTGCCATGTGTCTGCTGACTGTGAGTTAAGGGGTCAACGTTTAGCTCAATGATGATGTATAGGGGGCGAACCGAATCCACCATGTATTCACCTGAAGTGGCAAATGCGAATACGCAATCTTCGCTGTGAATTATTCGCCTGGTGAATACGTCTGCCCATCTCTAATTTTGGGCTAGTCCATCTCGCCATAGGGAATTCTCAGCATGGCCTTTATTCTTTATAAAGGCACTCCCTAAAAAAGATTTATAAAAAGATGCTGGTCAGCACACTTTTTTGGCAGTTGGATGGAGCAACTGCCATTCACTAAGTGCTTTCGAAAATAAAGAGAACCCCAAGAATCCCCCATGAGGACATGGTCCAAAACCAGTCAGTTCTGTCAGAATTTTTGCGATGTACTGTGTGTGACAGCAACATAGGAGAAAAGTAATTTATGGGTCATTTTACTCTGGAAGAAATGCACTTCTATGTTTATGATTACATATATTTTAAATTTTAAGATTTTCGAGACAGGGGTCCTTTAAATAATCACATTGGACTGAATCTCAGATGCAGCATATCGGAAGTATAACAGCGGGTACGAGTGTTAAATACTCCCCAGCCCACCCGGACGGACCTCCGCTTGCCATGCCGGCATATATCAGATGAAAATTACATTTAACCACCCTGGCGTTCTGATTAAATCGCCAGGGTGGCTGCGGGAGGGTTTTTTTTAAATAAAAAAAAAACTATTTCATGCAGCCAACTGAAAGTTGGCTGCATGAAAGCCCACTAGAGGGCGCTCCGGAGGCGATCTTCCGATCGCCTCCGGCGCCCAGAATAAACAAGGAAGGCCGCAATGAGCGGCCTTCCTTGTTTTGCTTATATCGTCGCCATAGCGACGAGCGGAGTGACGTCATCGACGTCAGCCGACGTCCTGACGTCAGCCGCCTCCGATCCAGCCCTTAGCGCTGGCCGGAACTTTTTGTTCCGGCTACGCTGGGCTCAGGCGGCTGGGGGGACCCTCTTTCGCCGCTGCTCGCGGCGAATCGCCGCAGAGCGGCGGCGATCAGGCAGCACACGCGGCTGGCAAAGTGCCGGCTGCGTGTGCTGCTTTTTATTTCATTAAAATCGGCCCAGCAGGGCCTGAGCGGCAGCCGCTGGCGGTGTTGGACGAGCTGAGCTCGTCCAGACCGCTCAGCTGGTTAAATCCGATCCCTATTGATCAGTTGGTTTGTTAATTCATTAGAGCAGACTGCTTCATTACATAGATCGATATTGTTCAACACAAAGAAATCAATGGCCAGGCAGAGAATTACTGCACTATTGCACCAGAGCCGTGCTGCAGCTGCAGAGAAAGTACAATAGACTCCGAGCAGACCTACAAGAAAAATAACCCTTCATCTGCTGGTGCATTCCTTTAACAGGGAACCTGAAGGAAACTCACTCCAGGGGACATATGTTAGCGCGTGAACGGGAAAGTTAATGCGCGCAAACCTTTACTATTACGCACACAAACCTAACTCGCGCACTAAGCTTATCACGGCCGTGATAGCATTTATCACAGTTTTGTGAATCGAGTCCCAGGTGTAAGACATACCTGAGTAGAGGGAAAGCTCTGGGTTACCCGTAGATCCTTCTCATTCCTTGGTCTGTCCTTGTTCTTGTGTTGTCTACAATTGAAGTTGTTCACTCAGCTCACCCTAATTTGTTAAAGGGGCACTATGGCGAAAAATTGCAAAATGTAAAATATGTGTAAACATATACAAATAAGAAGTACATTTTGTCCAGAGTAAAATGAGCCATAAATTATTTTTCCCCTATGTTGCTGTCACTTACAGTAGGTAGTAGAAACATGACAGAACCAACAGGTTTTGGACTCGTCCATCTCTTCATGGGGGGATTCTCAGGGATTTGTTTATTTTCAAAAGCACTTAGTGAATGGCAGTTGCTCTGTCTAACTGCCAAAAAACTGTGTAGCGAGCAGGGAAGCTGGCCAGCATCATTGTTTAAATCCTATTTAGGGAATATCTTTATAAAGAATAAAAGCCTTGCTGAGAATCCCCTATGAAGAGATGGACTAGTCCAAAACCTGTCACTTCTGTCAGATTTCTGCTACCTATTGTAAGTGACAGCAACATAGGAGAAAGGTAATTAATGGCTCATTTTACTCTGGACAAAATGTACTTCTTATTTGTATATGATTACACATATATTAAATTTTAAAATTTTTCGCCATAATGCCCCATTCAAGAGAACCTGAACTGAAAATAAAAAGTCAAAATAACCATACACAGGTCATACTTACCTCCCATGTACTCTGCTCATCAATCTCTTTCTCCTCTCCTGCATCCTGTTTGTCTACTGTGATCAATGGAATTCTCCATCCTCCATTTTAAAAATAGCCATTACCCCATAACAGCTTCTTGGTCAGCACACTGTTAAACTGTAATATCACCCACTTGAGCCATAGGAAAACATGGACATTACCTTGCACATTCAGCTGTAACTGACAGCTGCTGATATATAACTGACAGCAACTGGTATATTTGAGTTCTGACAAAATATTGTCAGAACTGGAAGGAATTACTGTAAGAAGAAAATGGTGAGCTTCTGAGAGGAACCGATGGTGAATTGAGTATGTAATATTAATTTGCAGCTACGTCAGGTGCTTAATTTAAATAATTGTATTTGCTTCAGGTTCCCTTTAAGAATCAGGCCCCTATATCAGTGATGGTGAACCTTGTAGAGGCCGAGGCACGTATGCAATTCACTTTTTCTCCTAGGTGATATTTTCACAACTTATCATAAAATGCATTTTAAGGCAATAACAAGGAAGAAAATACTCAAAATGTATTTGATGCCGGTACTTTTTCACCAAATTTTGGGTACTTTTTTAATTGTAAAATGCTGAAAAGTTAGTTTAAAGAGAAGACGAAAAATATCTCCTAGGACAACTCAGGAGAATAAAGTAAATTGCATATGGGCCCGAGTGACCAAACTACGATCCAAAATCCACTTATTTATCACAGATTGCCAACGCAGCAATTTATACTGAAAACAGCAGTTTCAGCTAAGAAAAAAAAATAACTCATATATTGAAGGCAAATCTATATTTAAAATGCAGCAATTACCCCCACATATGAAATGCAGCAATTACCCCACGTACGAAATACAGAAATTACCAATTACTAAAGCGCACCTCCGTCTCTGCTGCTGTTCCCAGCCAGAACTATAAGTTAACTGTCAGGAGGTCAACAGGGATGTATCAATGCGCAGTGAGGTGGCAAGTGAAAATGTAGTCCTCTTTTACGTTCCTGCCTTTCTGTGCTGTACTAGACTGCAGGTTTGCGAAAGAGGGGGGGGGGATTATTTATTTAAATAATGAAAAAAAAGAAATGAGAAAAAAAAATCCCAACTCTGCAATACAGCGGCGGTGGCAGCCAGCAGCGTGTGTGCGCCCCTGCTACCCAATATGGTCATTGAGATCATCAAGATTTCTGCTAAGAGCAAAAGATTCTTCAGCCAAACTTGGGTTAGGTTTAGTTAACAGGGATTGGTGCTCTACTGGCTATACTTTTCACATGTGTGTGTGTGGGTGGGGGGAAGGGGGGGTTATATGGATCACACTTGATATGGCGGTGGGAAGTTACAATGGCCAGTATTTGTTGTTAGGCAGTTAGGGTTATAGAACTAAAATTTTCTATGGTTGTGGTGGGTGGGGGTGGGGAAATAACAGAGCTATGTAGTTGCACTTCCTATGCGAGGGGTGGAGGGAATAGCTTATTTTGGCCACACTTGTTATTGGCCACAAGGAAGGTGATTGGTGGCAGTTAGGGACGTAACAGTCAGTGGGTTGGTGGCAATCAGGGGTTGCAGAGGTTGCGACCGATCAGGGCCCTTGGACCAAAGGGGCTCCGAGAGGCTCTCCCTCAACTGCAGTATTAGCTCTCTATTGGTCCTGTGCTCATAATAATCACTTCTATAGATACTTTGAATAGTGGTAATCATTAACAAGCTGTTCCCCATCCCCTTCTTGCACCTCTGACACTGTAGTTGCCATTGGCAGGTATTAGTGCACCGTATCAATTGTTATATATAGAGTGCTTGGGGGGCCCCATTGTAAAACTTGCATCAAGGCCCACAGCTCCTTAGCTACGCCACTGGAGGCAGCACTTGTTTTGTAGCTGGAGGTCTGATCTGTTTTGGCATCTATGGCTTGTAGCTGCATACATTGCACATGTGCAGTAGTGATAAAACTTATGGACAAATTATGGCTGAGAAAGAGATTTGTATCATCTGGTTTCGTCTTGCAGCATACTCTGTGATCAGTGAAAGTACTTGCTGCACAGAAAGGTGACATTTGGAGCCTGTGGAGCTCTTCAGTGACACCCACTGGCCGGTATTATTGCTGCAGCTTCCTATACAATACAAATAACTAGAGATTGTCAATGAGGTACATTATTTTTATGTAACTTTGCTGAAACATTTGATTTGTCCAGCATCGAGCTGCACACATTTGCATAACATTAACATGAAAAACAGACACCTGCTCAAACAATTATTAGCACCTACTTGAGACGCTGGAGGGGATGTGGGGGACGTTACACCATAGCCTATTTATAGGACCACTATCACGAAAAAAGTAGGCAGTTAAAATCTGACAGGTTTAAAATGTGACAGGTTTGGGGCCAGTCCATCTCCTCATGGGGGTTTCTCAGGGTTTTCTTTGTTTTCAACAGCAATTCCTGAACAGCAGTTGCAGAGTCTAACTGACAAAATAGTGTGCAAGTGAGTAGGGAGGCCAGTTGCTTTCTTACTATTTTGACAGTTAAACTGCTGTTCAGGAAATGCAGTTGAAAACAAAGAAAACCCTGAGAATCCTCCATGAGGAGATGGACTGGCCCAAAACCTGTCGGTTCTGTCAGATTTTAACTGTCTACGTTTTTCGCGATAGTGGTCCTTAAGAGCACCTTTTTTCCTCAGCGGGGTGCAGACTAGTGATGGTCATGTCTAAAGGGAACCAGAGAGGAATGTTGTTAAAAAATAGAGCAGGCTTTTATACATACCTGGGGCTTCTTCCAGCCCCATAAGCCTGGATCGCTCCCACGCCGTCATCATCCGCTTCCTGTATCGGCGGTACCGGGTCCCGTCACTTCCGGTGGACGTGGCCAATTGTCCGCATCACAGGGGCTCCCTCCATACCCGTACGCATGAGGCTGCGCAGTAGGCAGCCTCATGCGTACTTATAAGGAGTGAGCCACGTGTGATGCGGACAATTGGCCGCGTCTGCCAGCAGACTGGCCGACTCGCGGCAATGACGGGACCCGGTACCGGCGGATCCAGGCAGCAGAGGATGGCGGCGTGGGAGCGATCCGTGCTTATGGGGCTGGAGGAAGCCCCAGGTATGTATAAAAGCTCCCCCCCAACGTCTCATGGAGAACTCATCAGCTGACAGATTTGCAAAGCTCTGATTTACTATGATCACATCCTGCTTTAGCACATGATCAGGACTAGCCAATCAGAGACTTACATATTTATCACCTGACCACACACACATCACGTCTCTCCATGACTTCTCGTGGACATGACCATCACTGTATCTGCACCCTGCTAAGGAATAAAGGTGCATTTATCTAAGGTATGGTGCCTCGATTGGCTCTTCCTTTGAAGTTAATTATTAGCACTTCTTTGAATATACCTACAGATGACAGATTAGCAGTTGTGTACTAAGTTGAGCAAGGTACATGACATGTACATGACATGAGAAAAACTATTTGCCCCCTTCCTGATTTCTTATTCTTCTGCATGTTTGTCACACTTAAATGTTTCTGCTCATCAAAAACCGTTAACTGTTAGTCAGATAACATAATTGAACACAAAATGCAGTTTTAAATGATGGTTTTTATTATTTAGTGAGGAAAAAAAACTCAAAACCTACATAGCCCTGTGTGAAAAAGAAATTGCCCCCTGAACCTAATAACTGGTCGGGCCACCCTTAGCAGCAATAACTGCAATCAAGCATTTGCGATAACTTGCAACAAGTCTTTTACAGCGCTCTGGAGGAATTTTGGCCCACTCATCTTTGCTGAATTGTTGTAATTCAGCTTTATTTGAGGGTTTTCTAGCATGAACCGCCTTTTTAAGGTCATGCCACAACATCTCAATAGGATTCAGGTCAGGACTTTGACTAGGCCACTCCAAAGTCTTCATTTTGTTTTTCTTCAGCCATTCAGAGGTGGATTTGCTGGTGTGTTTTGGGTCATTGTCCTGCTGCAGCACCCAATATCGCTTCAGCTTGAATTGACGAACAGATGGCCGGACATTCTCCTTCAGGATTTTTTGGTAGACATTAGAATTCATGGTTCCATCTATCACAGCAAGCCTTCCAGGTCCTGAAACAGCAAAACAACCCCAAACCATCACACTACCACCACCATATTTAACTGTTGGTATGATGTTCTTTTGCTGAAATGCTGTGTTACTTCTACGCCAGATGTAACGGGACACGCACCTTCCAAAAAGTTCAACTTTTGTCTCGGCGGTCCACAAGGTATTTTCCCACAAGTCTTGGCAATCATTGAGATGTTTTTTTTAGCAAAATTGAGACGAGCCTTAATGTTCTTTTTGCTTAAAAGTGGTTTGCGCCTTGGATATTTGCCATGCAGGCCGTTTTTGCCCAGTCTCTTTCTTATGGTGGAGTTGTGAACACTGACCTTAATTGAGGCAAGTGAGGCCTGCAGTTCTTTAGATGTTGTCCTGGGGTCTTTTGTGGCCTCTCGGATGAGTTTTCTCTGCACTCTTGGGAAGGTTCATCACTGTTCCATGTTTTTGCCATTTGTGGATAATGGCTCTCACTGTGGTTCGCTGGAGTCCCAAAGCTTTAGAAATGGCTTTATAACCTTTACCAGACTGATAGATCTCAATTACAGTACTTTTGTTCTCATTTGTTCCTGAATTTCTTTGGATCTTGGCATGATGTCTAGCTTTTGAGGTGCTTTTGGTCTACTTCTCTGTGTCAGATAGCTCCTATTTAAGTGATTTCTTGATTGAAACAGGTGTGGCAGTAATCAGGTCTGGGGGTGACTACAGAAATTGAACTCAGGTGTGATGAACCACAGTTACGTTATTTTTTTAGCAAGGGGGCAATCACTTTTTCACACAGGGCCATGTAGGTTTTGAGGTTTTTTTCCTCACTAAATAATAAAAACCATCATTTAAAACTTCATTTTGTGTTCAATTATGTTATCTTTGACTAATAGTTAACGGTTTTTGATGAGCAGAAACATTTAAGTGTGACAAACATGCAAAAGAATAAGAAATCAGGAAGGGGGCAAATAGTTTTTCACACCACTGTAGATCTCAATTACAGTACTTTTGTTCTCATTTGTTCCTAGATTTCTTTGGCTCTTGGCATGATGTCTAGCTTTTGAGGTGCTTTTGGTCTACTTCTCTGTGTCAGATAGCTCCTATTTAAAGAGACACTGAAGCGAAAAAAATATATATGATATAATGAATTGGTTGTGTACTATGAATAATTACTAGAAGATTAGCAGCAAAGAAAATATTCTCATATTTTTATTTTCAGGTATATAGTGTTTTTTCTAACATTGCATCACTCTATAATATGTGCAGATTACACAACACTCAGCATTCAAAATGAGTCTTTCAGAGCAGTCTGTGAAGTAATTAACTCTCCTCTAGCAGAGGAAGAGTAAACAGTTCAATTACAGTTGAGATAATATTAGTCAGATAACAGCCCTCTCCAGGACCAAGTTAGTCGGAGAGCTTAATAGCTTTTTTGCATAGAGATAACAACTGGAGTTTCTCAACTCTTCCTGTACTGGAAACAATTAGACTGATGTATCTGATCTTAATGTTTTTTTTCTTAGCTGTACTACACATACAAATCATAATATCATCATTTTTTTTCGCTTCAGTGTCTCTTTAAGTAATTTCTTGATTGAAACAGGTGTGGCAGTAATCAGGCCTGGGGGTGACTACAGAAATTGAACTCAGGAGTGATAAACCACAGTTAAGTTATTTTTTAACAAGGGGGGGCAATCACTTTTTCACACAGGGCCATGTAGATTTGGAGGTTTTTTTTCTCACTAAATAATAAAAACCATCATTTAAAACTGCATTTTGTGTTCAGTTATGTTTTCATGGACTAATAGTTAATGGTTTTTGATGAGCAGAAACATTTAAGTGTGACAAACATGCAAAAGAATAAGAAATCAGGAAGGGGGCAAATAGTTTTTCACACCACTGTATACAGTAAGAACCAATGCCTTCAAATTGTGGTGCACTACTGGAGAAGACTTCTGAGAGTCCCTCAGAATGCAAGAAGATCCAATCAGTCAATCTTTAAAGTAGACCTGAGACAAAGAGAATCAAAGCGTGCATGAAAAAAGGGCGTCGTGAAAAAAAGGGCCCGAGTTGATAATGAAATGGCGCCGGCTATTAACGAAAACTGATAACGATAAACATCGTTGTCAAGCTTTGTTAACGATAAATACCGTTGTAAAAAAACATGAGAAATAATAACAAAGAGATATTAACGTTAAATATGGTTACGTAATTCAACAATACAGCTTAACCCAACCCTCCCCTCACACAGAACCCTCCCCTGGTGGTGCCTAAAACTAACCACTCACCTGTTGGCGCCTATCCCGAACCCCCCCCCCCGGTGGTGCCTAACCCTAACCCCCCCCCCCCCCGGTGGTGCCTAACCCTAACCACCCCCCGGTGGTGCCTAACGCTAACCACTCCCCTGGTGGTGTCTAACCCTAACCACCCCCCTGGTGGTGTCTAGCCCTAACCACTCCCTCTGCAGAAACACCCTTTTGCACATAGTAATGATAATATATTTGATAACGTAAAATTTGTAAATATAAACGAAATAATATGACAAAAACTATAATGTTGCAAGCTTCTAGAACGATAACATACTTCAAAAACTATAATGTTCTAATGTTAATGATATTTATCACGGCGCCCTTTTTTCTGCTTTTTTCGCCATATTACCGATAAATTCATTAAAGTCTAAAGGTTCATACACACATCAGACTATAGTCTTTGGGAAATGAAAGATCACAGACCAATCTTACCACCCTTCATGTAGTATGAGAGCCATACTCCACACAGTCTTTTCTATGGAGCTGAACTCCCCATCAGAAAAAAATCTTTGCAAGATGCTGCACACACAGATGCTGTACAGACACAAAAGATCAGTATCTGCAAAAGATCTGTTCCTGCCAAAGATCCATTCCTGCAAATTGCATTCATAGTCTATGAGATCTGCAGATCCTCATACATACCTTGTTTAACTGACATTCATCTGCAGATCAGACAATCATCTGCGGATCTGAAAATCCATCCTAGTGGATCTGATCTGCAGATGAATGTCTGTTAAACAAGGTGTGTATGAGGATCTGCAGGTGTCATAGACTATGAATGCATTTTGCAGGAACGGATCTTTTGCAGGAACAGATCTTTTGCAGATACTGATCTTTTGAATGTCTGAATCTGTGTGTGCAGCATCTTGCAAAGATTTCTGTTTGATGGGGAGTTCAGCTCCATAGAAAAAACTGTGAAGGTATGGCTCTCATACTACATGGAAGGGGGTAAAATTGGTCTGTGATCTCTCATTTTCCAAAGACTATGGTCTGATGTGTGTATGAGCCTTAAGTCACCCTCAGTCGGCGCCCTTTTTTCCTGCTACCGAATAAAAGCATTGATACTCACCTGGTAACTTTGTTGAGTCATATTCTGTTGCTCACGTGTGCCCCGTCATGCTCCGTCACAATCCCATATCTCAAGCCCCTGACTTTTGGAGCCCCCAAGGAGGTTGGGGGCCCTGGGCTGTTGCCAAGTCCACCCTATGGAAGCCTCAGCCCTGCCTGTGACCTGTGTGATAGACATCTAACAATGAGAAATCGAGGAGGATGGATTAGGGGAAAACATGCACAATATATACAGTATGTACTACAGCTCCGGATAGGCAATCATGTCTAGAGTCAATAAGCAGCCAGCAGGACCATCTGTCATTGTTTCTGGATTTACAGCAGATAGAGAATTAATGAACTTGACTCCAGTCCGATCCCGGCAACTTGTCACCTTCATGGTTTCCTCAGAGGGGACTCTGTGCCAAGTACTCAATCACCGGGCCCTGCAAATCCCCGCTATCGCTTCGCTGTGGCACCTGTCCTTGGTAGCTATAGAAACAATAAAAAACAGTGCCTATCATCCATCATGCGTAAATATATCAAAGAGCGCTGCGTGCCAGACTACCAGCGGTTATGGATGTGGAGGTGTAATGTAGAATCCGAAGCCTGAAGAGAAGTAGTAGGGTGCAAAAACAGTTCCAAAACCAACTGTGTACAGACTGAAGAGAATTTAAACTTATGAGATAATGAGTTACTGCATATGGGTAGTACAGTTAAAGGACTTCCGAGGCCAAATGTTCCAAAAAAATAAATAAAAAAAGTTAGATACCTGCATAACTTTGGACGACACGGAGGTGGCCGTCGGCGCTGGCCGCGGCTGCGCACTCCGCATAGCCGCTAGCGCGGCTGTGCAGCTCTAGGGCCAACCCCCCGATCCACGCTACAGGAAACAGCCTGTTGCGTGGATCGGGGGGTTGGCCCTAGAGCTGCGCAGCCGCACTAGCGGCTATGTGGAGTGCGCAGCCGCGGCCAGCGCCGACGGCCATCTTTATGCAGGCAGGAGAGCCCGACCCTGGCCGTGGGGTCGTGAGCCGTTCGGGGGGGCTATGAGCAGCGGGGACCCGGCGGAACGGCACAGAGGGCGCCAAAGTTATGCAGGTATCTTAACTTTTTTTATTTTTTTTTTTGAACATTTGGCCTCAGAAGTCGTAGCAAAGTAAAGAGTCTCATATTGTTATTCAGTACAAGAAAAACATCAGTTGTTAACTATGCAAAAGGCTTCACTGAGCTCCATGACCCAACTTAGGTCAGAGACAGTGTTGTCTCTTACGGCTCATACACAGTACACGCACCAACAACCTGTCCAACTACTAAGTTGGGTGTTTGTACGGCTGGCAAACAACCAGATGACCAACTGATAACAGGTTGTTTGCCAGATCCAACCGGTGGAACAATCTGCCCAACTATCATGCAGGCTGGAACGTGTCTACAAGTCTTCTGGACAACTTTGTTGTTTTTGAATGCTGCAGACATGTTGTGCAGTTAGTCATTTAGCTTACACGTATAGTATTTAAGTGGGTTTGTTGTTTAGTTGACGTGTGTGTAGGTACTTGTCAGGTAAACAACTAGACGTGTGGTTGGTCAAGTTGTGCAGTTGGTTGTGCATTAAGTTGGACGTGTATATGAGCCTTTAGGCAGCCAAGAAACCGTGAGAGACAAGTTGAGATAATGTTTTACTGCAGGCAAGTTCAAAGGGACATTCTTTCTGCTTTGTTTTATAGCTTAAAAGACACAGGGTTTGATTCACAAAGCGGTGCTAACTGTTAGCACGCCTGTGAAAACTCCCTTAGCACGTCTAAACAAGCTTTTCGCGCATAAAACTTTACGCGCGCAAAACTTTATGTGCGTACTGCACAGAGCGCAGGGCGCTCCGCGCGAAGTGCCCATTAAAGCCTATAGGACTTAGCGCGCGTAAAACTTTGCGCGCGCTAAGTCAGTGCGCGATCTGATTGAGAAATCCGGTGCTAACCTACTTAGCACCCTGGTTAGCGCGTCTAAAGACTTTAGACGTGCTAAGTAGGTTAGCACCGCTTTGTGAATCAAGCCCACAGTGTGGTTTTAAAACTGCAAATATGACAGAATGTTCTATTTAAAAAAAAAGCCATCTAACTGTAAATAAAAATATGAGACTCTTTTCTTTGCTACTAATGTCCTATTCATCATCTGTACTACACACAATTTATTATATCTTTTTTTTTTAATTTTTTTTATTTGCACTTCAGATTTGCTTTAAAGGGGCACTACGGCAAAAAAATTGTAAAATTTTAAATATGTGCAAACATAGACAAATAAGAAGTACATTTTTTCCAGAGTAAAATGAGCCATAACTTACTTTTCTCCTATGTTGCTGTCACTTACAGCAGGTAGTAGAAATCTGATAGAAGTGACAGGTATTGGACTAGTCCATCTCTTCATGGGGGATTCTGGGGGATTTATTTATTTTCAAAAGCACTTAGTGAATGGCAGTTGCTCTGTCCAACTGCCAAAAAACTGTGTAGCGAGCAGGGAAGGTGGCCAGCATCATTGTCTAAATCATTTTTTAGAGAATATCTTTATCCTACTAATATAATAAATGGGAAAGTTCGGATGTTTGGATGTTTAGATGTTTGGATGTTTGTTACTCGATCACGCATAAACGGCTGAACGGATTTGAATGAAATTTGGCACACACATAGTACATTACCTGGAATAAAGTATAGGATACTTTTTATTCCCATAACCAAAAAGAGACAAATACAAATTTCACTGGAAAATGTAAACTGCAGCCATTCTTACACTGTTACACTGGAGGTGTGTTTAGCTTCTAAGGGTAACAATGGTTAATTTGCATATATTCAGCAGTGATGCACTGGGAGACATCTCAAGCTCACTCCAACCTGAATTATCGCAAATTCTTTCTGTTTTAAGAAAGCAAACTTTTGTTTTTCTTAACATCTTAGTAAGGGGGCTTTTAGGACCATTGTAGTCCCTTACACACTCCAATGAGTTCTGGGATCACCATGAGCTTGCTGGGTAGTCTGTACCTCTCGGTGTTACAAGCCCTACTGCATACAGCCAAATTAATCCATGCCATGTACTGATGAGGCTCAAACTATCCAAAACAGTCTGTATGCATGTTGGATTATTATGGCTCTGTACAAATTAACAACCTGACACATCATTGCATTCCAGCGGTTCTGGAGGTGTGTTTAGCTTCTAAGGGTAACAATGGTTAATTTGCATGTAATTTAGCAGTGATGCACTGGGAGACATCTCAAGCTCACTCCAACCTGAATTATTGCAAGTTCTTTCTGTTTTAAGAAAGCAAACTTTTGTTTTTCTTACACTGTTAATGGTAGGGTTCTCAAACTTTGCACAGTTGGTCGTTGGGTGACTAGGATTATTATTCAGAAAAGTGGTTGGAGCCTATAAAAGCCAATCACAATTCACCTATTGATTTTCAAGGGGAATATTTACATTTCTGCCATTCTTGCACTGTTAATGGCACAAGCCTCAAACCTGGTATAGTTGATCATTGGGTGACTGGGGTTCAATTTCAGAAAGGGGGTGGAGCCACAAATAGCCAATCAGATTTGTTTCATTCCAATGCAAATTATTGTTGCCAAACACCGCAAAGCTCACAAACTTGGTAATTGAGTAATTGATTAATTGTGTGTTAGGGTTAGGAAAGTGGGCACAGCCAACACCAGCCAAATACATAAGCGGGCAACGCAGGGTCATAAGTAGGCGGAGACAAATACAATTTTTACTGGGAAAATGTAAACAGCAGCCATTCTTACACTGTTAATGGTAGGGTTCTCAAACTTTGCACAGTTGGTTACTGGGTGACTGGGGTTAATATTCAGAAAAGTGGGTGGAGCCTACTAAAAACTACAAAAAATACCTATTGATTTTTCAGGGGAATATTTCATTGCTGCCATTCTTGCACTGTTAATGGCACAAGCCTCAAACCTGGTACATACAGTTGATCATTGCGTGACTGGGGTTTAAATTTATCTAAGGGGGTGGAGCCCCAAACAGCCAATCTGATTTGTTTCATTTCAATGCAGGTTATTGATGCCAAAGACCGCAAAGCTCAAAACTTGGTCAATGAGTAATTGAGTAATTGTGTGTTAGGGTTGGGAAAAGTGGGCGACGCCAACACCAGCCAAATACATAAGCAGGCAACGCAGGGTCATAAGTGGGCGGAGACAAATACAAATGTTACTGGGAAAATGTAAACAGCAGCCATTCTTACACTGTTAATGGTAGGTTTCTCAAACTTTGCACAGTTGGTTACTGGGTGACTGGGGTTAATATTCAGAACAGTGGGTGGAACCTACAAAAAACAATCAAAAATTACCTATTGATTTTTCAGGGGAATATTTCATTGCTGCCATTCTTGCACTGTTAATGGCACAAGCCTCAAACCTGGTACAGTTGATCATTGCATGACTGGGGTTTAAATTTAAATAAGGGGGTGGAGCCCCAAACAGCCAATCTGATTTGTTTCATTTTAATGCAGGTTATTGATGCCAAAGACCGCAAAGCTCACAAACTTGGTCATTGAGTAATTGAGTAATTGGGCTCTATTCACAAACAGGCAAAAACACCGCAAAATTTTACCGCTATATTTCCGCCAGCGGTAAACTCCGCATTTTTTCCACATTCACTTATATTTTCCGCATGTTTTACGCATGCGGGAAAAAAGATGCGGAAACAGCCATTATTCATGCGGGAAAAATATTGCATGAAAAAGTGTTTAAAAAAAATAAAATAAAGTCCACCAAGCACAGGCCTTCAGCCTCCACACTTCATTAAAGTCAATGGGATGCGGAATATATCACCTACTATTTGTAGGTGATAAAAAATCGTTAAATAACGACGAAATGATGCACCTGAACATTTTTGAGAATTGATTTTTTATTGCGTAAAATAACGGCTTTTGCGGAAATTTTTCCGCATGAATCCCACACTTTTCCCGCATGCAGAAAAAACATGCGGAACATTTTGAGAATTTCAACTTGACAGTATTTTAGTCGCAAACTTCCCGCATGTGCTTTACCGCATGCGGGAAGTCTTTGAGAATAGAGCCCATGGTGTGTTAGGGTTAGGAAAAGTGGGCGCAGCCAACACCAGCCAAATACATAATCGGGCAATGCTGGGTCATCAGTAGGCGGAGACAAATACAAATTTCACTGAGAAAATGTAAACTGCAGAAATGTTTACACTGGTAATGGTAGGGTTCTCAAACTTTGCACAGTTGGTCACTGGGTGACTGAGATTAATATTCAGAAAAGTGGGTGGAGCCTACAAAAGCCAATCAAAATCCACCTATTAATCTTTAAGGGGAATATTTAATTGATGCCATTCTTGCATTGTTAATCACCTGTACCTGGTACAGTTGGCCATTGGGTGATTGGCGCTCAAATTCAGAAAAGGGGTGGAGCCACAGCCAATCAGATTCATTTTATTTCAATGCAAATTATTGATGCCAAAGACCGCAGAGCTCACAAACTTGGCAGAGCCGGATTAAGGCTAAATGGGGCCCTAAGCAAAGTAACTGATTTGGGCCCCCCCATCATGTCGTAATAGAATCAGAAGATGCAGCTGCACAGCAACATGCCGCACACACCGGGGCAGCCGAGCTACTGGTTGCTATGGGCAACAGCCCGCTTTCCTCTGTGGGTGCACAATGCAGGGAATAGCAGCGGCAAAATGCAGAATGAGGGCTGTTGCACACCGAGCGGCTTTTTGAGCGTTTTTGCAGCCGCTTGCGCTGCGGATACGCTTGGTCAATGTATCTCAATGGGGTGGGTCACACCAGAGCGGGAGGCGTTTTGCAGAAACGCATACTCCCGGGGTGAGGCATTTTTTGGATTGTGGATGAGTTTCTGCCTCAATGTTAAGTATAGGAAAAACGCAAACCGCTCTGAAAAACGGCAGATCAGAGCGGTTTGCCAGGCAGTTTTGTCACAGAAGCTGTTCAGTAACAGCTTTACTGTAACAATATATGAAATATGTTACACTGAAATCCGCAGCAGCAATCCGCAAAACGCTAGCAAAACGCCTCACAAAAATAAAAAACAGCGTTTAAAAATCTGCTAGCATTTTGCGGATCTGCTAGCGGGTTTTGGTGTGCACCAGGCCTGAGAGATGAATGGCTGGGACATTTGCACTCAGGGGCTGGGGCACCCCTGTGAAGAGGGCACCAGATATCACAGCAGCACTTTCCCTCTGTATCTCCAGCCTGGCAATAGCAGAAAGCTCTGGACACCGCCAAACCGGAAGCCGTTCCCCAGACAGAATTACATAACCACCCCCCACCACCGAACAACCGATTTCCTCCCAAACTAGACAGCCACCATGCAGCCTCCATCCCAGTGAATACGCTAGTCCAGCAGAGAAGGCAGCCGCAGCGGGGGAGAATGACAGCACCAGATGACTCACATTCACCTATTGCTATCCAAGCAATAGAGGTCCCGTCATCTGGAGCCCATCTGTCTCCTCTAGAGTGCTGCCGCTCTGTTACTACTGCTATTACTACTTCCTACTTCCTGTCTGATCTGAGAATCAGGAAGTTCAGAGCGAGTGCCTGCACTGTAGAAGAGACAGATGGGTTTCAGATGACGGGATCTCTATCGCTTTTCCAGATTTATAAAATTCTTCCTCTGTACCACGATGGTCGGAGCCATGCTTATGCGCTTTGAGTCTTACGGGAGAAAAGCGCTTTACAAATGTTATTTGTTGTTGTTGTTGTTGTTGCTTGGATTATGGATAGGTGAGGGAGCGTTTGCCATCTGCTGCTATCATTCTTGCTGCAGCTGTGGTTCTCTGTGGGAAGGGAGGGAGGAGTGGGCAGCGGCAGAGCGCACAGTAGCAGGAGTGGGACCTAGGAGGAGAGCCTGGCTTTGAAGACAATCAGCAGCGCACGGCATCATTTGACAAGACAAGACAAATAACATTTATATCGCGCTTTTTCTCCTGGCGGACTCAAAGCGCCAGAGCTGCAGCCACTAGGACGCGCCCTATAGGCAGTAGCAGTGTTAGAGAGACTTGCCTAAGGTCTCCTACTGAATAGGTGCTGGCTTACTGAACAGGCAGAGCCGAGATTCGAACCCTGGTCTCCTGTGTCAGAGACAAAGCCTTTAAAGGGACTCCGAGCAGTGCCAGTGGGTATGCCTTTCAGCATATCCACAACTAATTACATCCTCACACCTACCAGCATGATGTTTGTAATTATATCCCCCTGGGTTCCTTATATTTCATTGCATTGTGCTGAATCGAGCTGCCGACTTTGGAGAAAAGTCGTCCTGTATAATACAATGTAACTATGGAAAGATGCATATCATTTTGAAGCTATCTTTCTCCTCTTTCCAATGGTAGATAAACTGCCATCCTACGCCTTTTAGTTTTCGCAATTTTCGCGATCGAAGTTGCCGCGGCTGTGATTTCGATTGCGAAAATAGCGAAAACTAAAAAGCATAGGGCGGCGGTTTATATATCATTGGAAAGAGGAGAAAGAGAGCTTTAACATGATATGCATCTTTCCATAGTTACTGCACTGCTCAGAGTCCCTTTAACCATTATACCATCCAGCCACAGCTGACAGGATGGCAAGGGCTGGTTTATGTGCTGATGGGGCCCCTTTGACTCTGAATGGGGCCCCAAGCGACTGCTTTTGTTGCCTGGTCGGTAATCCGGCCCTGAAACTTGGTCATTAAGTAATTTTGTGTTAGGGTTAGAAAAAGTGGGCGGAGCCAGCACCAGCCAAATACATACCTGGGCAATGCTGAGTCTTCAGTGACAAACACAAATTTCACTGGGAAAATGTAAACTGCAGCCATTCTTACACTATTAATTGTAGGGTTCTCAAACTTTGCACAGTTGGTCACTGGGTGACTGGGATTAATATTCAGAAAAGTGGGTGGAGCCTACAAAAACCAATCACAATTCACCTATTGATTTTCAAGGCAAATATTTAATTGCTGCCATTTTTGCACTGTTAATGACACAAGCCTCAAACCTGGTATAGTTGATCATTGGGTGACTGGGGTTAAATATTTAGAAAAGGGGTGGGGCCACAAACAGCGAATCAGATGTGCTTCATTTCAATGAAAATTATTGCCAAAGACCACAAATCTCACAAACTTAGTCATTGACTATTGACAATTGTGTGTTAGGGTTAGAAAAAGTGGCCACAGCCAACAGCAGCCAAATACATACCCGGGAAACATTAGGACATCAGTGGGTGGAGAAAAATACAAATTTAACTGCCAGAATGTAAACTGCAGCCATTCTTACACTGTCTGTCAATGGTAGGGTTCTTAAACTTTGCACAGTTGGTCAGTGGGTGACTGGGATTAATATTCAGAAAAGTGGGTGGAGCCTACAAAAGCTAATCAAAATTCACCTATTGATTTTCAAAGGAGCGGAGCCACAGCCAATTAGATTTATTTCATTTCAATGCCAATTATTGATGCCAAAGACTGCAAAGCTCACAAACTAGGTCATCATTGAGTAATTGTGTGTTAGGATTAGAAAAAGTGGACAGAGCTAACACTAGCCAATTACATACCCGGGCGACCAGCTAGTAAAGAATAAAAGCCTTGCTGAGAAGCCCCTATGAAGAGATGGACTTGTCCAAAACCAGTCGCTTCTGTCAGATTTCTACTACTTACTACTGTGACAGCAACATAAGAGAAAAGTAATTTATGGCTCATTTTACGCTGGAGAAAACGGACTTCGTATTTGTCTAGGTTTACACATATTTTAATTTTTCGCCATAGTGCCCCTTTAAAGTACCTGCAAGGAAAAAAAGTGTCCTAAATGGATACTCACTTTAACAGTAATTTTAATGGTTTCAGTATCAGAAACACTTCATATATGTATATATTGCTGTATGTAGCCCCGCCCTCCCAGTGATGACACAGCCTAGGCTGAGTAAATATGTGGAATTCTCCTCCCAGAGCATTCAGAGCACCAGGTATTATTTTCACGGGCTTTGGAGCTTCAGTAAACAAACATTCTGCAAAGATCACCTGACAGGACTAAAGATGTTGCCACCAGTGATAAATGTCAGAATGTAAATCAGGGTGAGAATATATTCTACAATGGGCGAACACTGGGTAAATATTTTAAAATGAATATTGCAACAAAAAATAAGCAATTTTTTTCATTACATTATTATCACTACAGTCCTTGTTTAAAGAGGAAATGTAACCAAGGATTGGTCAGTGGGCGATACCCCCTTCCCCATGAGAAATCCTTACCTTTTCTTAAATCGATCATCAGAGGGTCTGTATGGCTGATATTGTGGTGAAACCCCTCCCACAGTGTGATGTCATGACCATGGGCCTGACAGTTTCCTGTCTGTGAACCTTGTTGCATTGTGGGAAATGACTGCTGTTTCCAACTGCCAACCAACCAGTACCTCCCTCAGTGCATATATATAGCTACAAAAAATAATATATAAAACATTTTAGGCAGTTGGTGGTGTGTGTTTTTTTCATGTCTGCCAGTAGTAAAGATGATGAAGTGCAGGCTGATTGTGGATCAAACAACATGATCAAATTAAGTGGCGATTATCAAACATTTCTTGATCTCCCCGCTATTATTAACTTCTCACTATGTAATGTGTTGATCTATTTTTCCCCTTTTTGCTTAACCACTTAAGGACCAGGGGATTTTTCAGTGATCGGTGCTGCGTGGGCTCTACAGCCTGCAGCATCGATAAGGAGTGCAGCAGGGCGATCAGACTACCCCCCTTTTTTCTCCACTAGGGGGATGTCCTGCTGGGGGGGTCTGATCGCCGCCGGCTGCATTTGCTTAGCGGGGGGGGGGCTCTTCAAAGCCCCCCTCCGCAGCGTTCTCCGCCCTCTCGCCCGTTCCCTCCCTCTCCCTTCCCCTCTGAGCGGCGCAGGACGAATATCCGTCCTGCGCCTGATAGGATAGGCTTCTGCCTATCAGATGCCGGCAATCCCCGGCCAATCAGAGGCCGGGGATCGCCGATCTACGTCACGGCGCTGCTGCGCAGCAGCGCCGTATTGGTGTAAACAGCGGGGATTTCTTCCCCGGGTGTTTACATTATGCATGCGAGCCGCGATCGGCGGCTCGCACACTGTTCACAAAGGCAGATCGAGCGGCCGTTTCCATGCTATACCACTAACAACCCGCCGACGCCTATTGGCGTTAGCTGGTCGTTAAGTGGTTAAAGGACATCCGAGGGGAAAATAAACTGATTAGGAAAACAATTGTATCTATCCTCCTTCTCCTAAATTTGACTTTTTATATTTAAGTCTAGTGTTTAAGTTTCTACTGTTTCATTGTCTCTGCTCAAAGACACCTTCATTGGAGTATGCCAGAGCTCAAATTCATGAATTATCGATCATTTTTATCTCTTTCCTGCTCCAGGAAGCCATTTACTGACAGGAAAGTGTTTTATGGCTGTAATTACTTGTCAGTGAGGATTATGCTATAGTCTGACCCGGTCCAACCTGGATAGAAACTGTCACTTGCAAACATGATGTTTAAGGCTAATGTAACCCCATTAAAAAAAAAAAAGTCAGATACTCACCTAAGAAGAGGGAAGGCTCTGAGTCCTAATGAGCCTCCCCTCTCCTCTCCTGGTGCCCGCTGGATCCTCCGTGCAAGTCCGCCGCCGCGGGGACTTTGGAAGTCTTCGGGAGCACTCGGGCTCCCGAAGGCCGGCGGCTCCATACTGTGCACGTGCGAGCGCGTCATACACACGTGTGAGCACATCATAGAGGGCAATCGCGCATGCGCAGTATGGAGCGGCCCATCTCCGGGAGCCCGAGTGCTCCCGAAGACTTCCGAAACCTCCCTTCGGCGGTGGTAGTGGCAGTATTTGACCGAAAGGTCGAATACTGCTACGAGGGGATCCTGCACGGGACCGGGTACCGGGAGAGGAAAGGGAAGGCTCATTAGGACCGAGCCTTCCCTCTCCTTAGGTGAGTATCTGACTTTTTTTTTTTACACAGCTTCCCATTAGCTTTAACTCTTTCAGGCAGAATATGAAAAAAAGGAACACCGCTTAGCTATTTGTGTGCTAGGCACTGTACATACCCATGTCTATCTCATCATGTCACATGTCACCTCGGTTGTCCATTAAAGGGAGGGTTCACGGAGAAATAAAAATACTAATCCACTTACCTGGGGCTGCCTGCCAGCCCGTGGCAGGCAGGACGTGCCCTCGACGCCGCTCCGGAGGCTCCTCTGGTGGCTCACCCGACCTGGCCAGGCCGGCTTCCAGGTCGGGCTATTGTGCGCTCCAATGTGCGTCTCACGTGGTCGCGCTAACGTCATCGGACATCCTCCAGGCTGTACTGATCAGGCTCAGTAGTTCTGCGCCTGCGCAGTACAGTCCGTAGGACGACCGATGACGTCAGCGCGACCGCGTGAGACGCACGTTAGAGCGCACAAGAGCCCGACCTGGAAGCCGGCCTGGCCACCGGAGAAGACCGGGAGCCTCCAGGGCAGCGTCAAGGGCACGTCCTGTCTGCCACGGGCTGGAGGAAGCCACAGGTAAGAGGATTAGTATTTTTATTTGTTTTTAAACTCCGTGGATCTTCCCTTTAAGTTCCTCTCTAACTTCCTGTGTAGAATAAAGCTCAGTGTCACAGCGCCACAGGCTGTCATTGCCGATTGCAGCAGTTCTTCAGATAATACAAGCTTCACTCTAAGTGCAATAAACGGAAAAACATCTTCTCTGAAATAAGAGTTTAATAGCTGATCCAGAAGTTCAAGGGCTGATGAATGTGACAGGAAGGCCTGAATAAGACGCATCTGTCCAGATCCATAATAAAGTGAACACTTTATCTTAATGTATATTATTAAATATCATTACGCAGCGGTGGTGGATGGAGCTGATTCTACCACCTTCAGGGAGTAGCCTATTCCCCGGATTATAAATCAGAGCAGACACACTATCAGCCAGCCGTCTGTCTGTGAGGAACAGGAGTGACCATTCACCCTTCAGCCTCTGCACATCAGGAAGAAACATCCACTGATATTATAGGACCACTATTGCGAAAAATGTTAACATTTAAAGAGAGTCTGAAGCCTTTCAAAATACCTTATATACTCACATATAAGCCTCATTTTTCAGCACAAAAAATGTGCTGAAATGTTATCCTCTCGGCTTATATGCGAGTCAATGGAGCAGAACAGATGGTGGAGCAGGTTTTGAAAGTAAGGATTGTGCACTAGTGATCCTGCTCTTATCAGCTGTCTCCCTGCTGTGTCCGTGCCCCCATCCCCTGCAACATGGTGTGCAGAGTGTGCTGCACAAGACTTCCTATGTCCCCGGCTTGTGGAGCGGAGCGTGCAAGTAACATGTCAATGGTGCCATGTCAATGGTGCATTGATCGGAGATTCTTCCTGTGTAGCAATCGCTGTGTCTCATGTCTATGATGCCATCTAGTGGCATCTTGAGACACAGCTGTATCATCCTTGGGGCATATCTGGCTATGGGGAGGGGGGCTGACTTGTACTGCGGGCACATCTTGCTACTATGAAGGAGGTTATACTGGGTAGGGGGCGTATTCATGAATCAATTAAATTTTCCTGGTTTCTGAGGGAAAAGTGGGTACCTCAGCTAATACACGGGTCGGCTTATATGCGAGTATATATGGTACCTCTTTTTATGTTGCAGGCTTCTTCATTATAATAACCCAAGCTGATTCACCACAGGGACGCAGCAGAATGAGGTCTTAATTCCCCTGAAATACCCGGGGGAAGATTTGGGGCTCCTTCCAGTTAAAGGCAGGGCTTTGGGCAGTAGCTCTGCCTCTACTCGCGTCAATCTGTGCGGATCGCTCCTCTCCCTGCCCCTCTCAGTCTTCTTTCACTTAGAGGGGCAGGGAGAGGTGGCGGTCAGCGCAGATTGACTGTATTGGAGGCAGAGCTACATCGCTAAGCTCTGCCTCCCCCGGGCAGCAAAATCCACCACCTGAAAAGTCAGGGAATTTTGCCCCCGGGATTTGGGGGGTATGAAGCCCTCGTTTGAGTTACATTGATGAAGAAAAAATACATTTTTTGAAAGGCTTCGGAGTCTCTTTAAAATACATGAAAACACATTCATTAACCTCCTTAGCGGTATGGACGAGCTCAGCTCGTCCATTACCGCCGGAGGCTGCAGCTCAGGCCCTGCTGGGCCGATTTTGACAAAATAAAAAGGAGCACACGCAGCCGGCACTTTGCCAGCCGCGTGTGCTACCTGATCGCCGCCGCGTGTGCAGCGGCGAAAGAGGGTCCCCCCAGCCGCCCGAGCCCAGCGTAGCCGTTACAAACAGTTCCGGCCAGCGCTAAGGGCTGGATCGGAGGCGGCTGACGTCAGGACGTCGGCTGACGTCCATGACGTCACTCCGCTCGTCGCCATGGCGACGAGGTAAGCAAAACAAGGAAGGCTGCTCATTGCGGCCTTCCTTGTTTATTCTGATCGCCGGAGGCGATCAGAATGACGCGTCCGGAGCGCCCTCTAGTAGGCTTTCATGCAGCCAACTTTCAGTTGGCTGCATGAAACAGTTTTTTTTTATTAAAAAAAAACCCTCCCGCAGCCGCCCTGGCGATCTTAATAGAACGCCAGGGTGGTTAAAGTAGTAAAATGTGCCCTAAATTACTATTCTTCTACGTTGCTGTCACTTACAGTACGTAGCAGAAATCTGACAGAACTGACAGGTTTTGGACTAATCCTTCTTCTCATGGTGAATTCTCCAGGTTTTCTTTATTTTTAAAAGTACTTAGTGAACAACAGTCGCTCTGTGCAACTTCCAGAATAGTGTGCAAACAAGTAGATCAGGCAGCCTGCATCTTTGCACAGATCCTTTCCGGGGAGTGATTTTGTAAAGAAAAAAAGAAATATTGAGAATCCCCCAGGAAGAGATGGACTAGACCAAAACCTGCCAGTTCTGTCAGATTTCTACTAACTACTGTAAGTGACAGCAGCATAGAAGAAAAGTAATTTATAGTTTATTTCACACTGGAAGAATCATGCTTCTTATTTGTATGTGTTTACATGTATTTTAAATTTTACCATTTTTTACGGTAGTGGTCCTTTAAGAGGAACGTTACTGAATGTAGCAGTTGCTTATATTTCCCAATATTTATTCATAAACTATTCAGCCAATGTTTGTAAACATTGTAAAATTTTACCTCTCCCTGATTTACATTCGTAACCAGTTCAACTCCTGTGGGACGAATATCTTCGTCCCTGAAAAATGCAGTTTAGCTCCCAAGAACATAGATACTGGTCTCTTCCTGTACGAGCCGCCAGTGCGCATGTGGCAATGCACAGATTGGTGAATTGGGAACATGTGTTCACAAAGCAAATCAAAGTGTCTAACGAATGAATGATAACTGTTTCTATGAGGAACAGTGATCATTCATTGCAAATAAAGGAAAACTTCCTGGTATCAGACCACTGTGATTCAGTGTTCTAGTTAGACAGGACTTTGTGTGGGCACATCTGGTGGGGAAAAAATATTACAAAATACATTTTCTATGCCTATAAAATGACCATTAGTTTACAAAAGAGTTTACTTAATAAAATATCAACATACAGTCAAGATACATACAATATGCATAAGTTTAAGACCAAGGAAAAATGTAATGCAAAAATGGAAAAAAAGTAATCGTGAGATATCCTTCAAGTCTTAAAGCGGTCTGAAAGCCAGCATTTCCACTTTGCTCTAAAAGATTCCTCACAGCTTGAAAGCTACTATTCCAGAAATTTGTAATGGTTAAACAAAGCATTTTGTTCTGCTATTAAGCTTCAAATCTGCATCCAAACTGCAGATAACAGTATCTATTTTACTTGTTAAACACAAATGTATCAACACTGGAATGTAAACAAACACTGTCTTTGCTTCAGACCCACCCAGAGTTCAGAATAGCTTATTGTAGTGGCTGGATAGTGGCTGGATCTGCCTTTGACATGGGCGACAAGTGTTCGAATCCTGGCTAGGTCAAGTACCTATTCAATAGGGAGTTCAAGGCAAGACTTCCTAACACTGCAGGGTGGCCTCTGTCTTGAGTGCGTCCCAGTGGCTGCAGTTCTTGAGCGCTTTGAGTCCGACAGGAGAAAAGCGCTATACAAATGTTCAGGTTATTATTAGAAGACGTTATTATATAATAAAAAGCAGTTTGAACAAAATGCAATGACAGCTTTTAGGGCACGATAAATTACACTTTGGAAACTTGTAATTTTTAAACAGACAATGGCCTCAGTTCACTAAGATTATGCTGGAGATAATAAGGCAAGAGAAAACTTACCTCCACACAGTGAGAGAGTTATCAGTGGCTGGATAGTATAATGGTTAAGGGCTCTGCCTCTGACACAGGAGACCTGGGTTAAAATCTCGGCTCTGCCTGTTCAGTAAGCCAGCACCTATTTCAGTAAGGAGTTTCTTGGGCAAGTCTCCTTAACACTGCAACTGCCTACTGAGTGCGCTCTAGTGGCTGCCTCGCAAGCGCTTTGAGTCCGACAGGAGAAAGGCGCTATACAAATACTGCAATTATTATTATTATCTTATCTCTTCATTCCTTAAATTACCTTCTCTGTAGTTAATTTACCTCCTCTGTAGTTATTTTCACACTGTATTTAACACACGCCTGTATTTAACTCTGGAGTTATTTTAAGGATTGAAGAGTTAACTTAAAGACAGAAGAGTTAACTTTAGGTTTGCCTGAGCTAAAATGTTTCCTGACCACTACATTCCTTGTCACCATGGTGACAACTCTAGAAACGTTATTAAAGACAGGAGATAAGCTTAGTGAATTGAGGCCAATATTACCGTATTTTTTGGCATATAAGACGCTCCGGCATATAAGACGCACCTTGGTTTAGAGGGCAAAAATAAGGGAAAAAAACTAAACTAAACCTAGATGCGTCTACACTGCCGGGGCGTCTTATGGACCTTTTACCCCCTAAAACTGCCTCTAAGCTACTCTATCTACACTACACTAATCCCTGCTGTCCTAACAACTAAATTACACAGCAATACAATACACTACACTACCACAACACATTAATACACTTCACTACACTATGCTACACTACACTACCACAACACTAACACAACACACCACTGCAATACCCTTCACTACACTATACTACACTACAATGCACTGACACAACACACAGCTTCACTACACTACACTGTACTATACAAACACTAAGCTGCACTACAATGACATGAATACTACACCTGTTCCTGCCGCCATGCTCCTCTTCCCCTCGCTTCAGCCGCGATCCTCTTCACCTCCTCAGGCGCAGTTCTCGGATGCCACCTCCGCCGCCAGGTCCTCCGCTCCTGTGAAGGGGAAAAGAAAACATTAGTGGCATTGTCCCCCTCTCCTGCTGCGATCCGCTCAGCGCTGCCACTCACGGAAAGCTGCCGCCGCCCCCTCCACCGCTACACGCCGAGCGTCCATCCTCTTGCCTTCCTACTTCCTGTTTACATCACATGCAGCCGCGTCATGCGTAGCCCGAGTGCAACGCGGCTGGGGCTACGCATGACGCGGCTGCACGTGATGTAAACAGGAAGTAGGAGGGCAAGAGGATGGACGCTCGGCGTGTAGCGGCGGAGGGGGTGGCGGTGGCTTTCCGTGAGTGGCAGCGCCGAGCGGATCGCAGCAGGAGAGGGGGACAATGCCACTAATGTTTTCTTTTCCCCTTCACAGGAGCGGAGGACCTGGCGGCGGAGGTGGCATCCGAGAACTGCGCCTGAGGAGGTGAAGAGGATCGCGGCTGAAGCGAGGGGAAGAGGAGCATGGCGGCAAGATGGGTAAGCACTTCCCTGCGCACTCTGCAACATTTTTTTAGTGCATTTGGCATATAAGACGCACCCAATTTTTCCCCCCTGTTTTGGGGAAGAAAAAGTGCATCTTATATGCCGAAAAATACGGTACTTATGCACAAAAGCAAATATGATAAACTGAATAATTAATAAAAAGTAGAAAAACACATTTTTATTGAATGTTATGTCGGAGTTTCAGACCACTTTAAGACAAGTAAGAAAAATACAATAACTCAACTAGTTAAATCATAAACACAAAAAAGGGTTAAAATCTAATCCAGGAAACATAACTTTGTGGCAAGAAATACAAGGAGCCAGTAGCAGGCGACACTATTTACTGCTTAGATGCAGTTGAGGCCCTGTATGCAGACCACTCCGACCAGTCAAACTGAGACATCTCAGTAGTAGAGGAAATGGTGTGGGCCAGCCGATCTGTCTCCAGCATCAGGTCCACTCTACTTTCAAACCAATACTGGGCAAACATGGCTCGATTTGGCCGCTCGATCGTTTGGCTGCTCGATTCCACAGTCAATTCTCTTATCTTCTGCTCGTTTTACTTATCCTTTTCCATTCACTTCAATCAGGAATCGAGGTGGATAAAGAAATCTGATAACGATAAACAGCGTCGTTAAAACAGATGGGAAATAATAACGAAAATATATTAACGTTAAAAATCGTTACGTAATTCAACAATACAGCTTAACCCAACCCTACTCTCACACAGATCCCTCCCTGGTGATGCCTAAAACTAACCACTTCCCTGGTAGCACCTAACCCTAATTATCCCCCCTGGTGGTGCCTAACCCTAACCACCCCCCTGGTGGTGCCTAACCCTAACCCCCCGCCCAGTGCTGGGCCGAAATTACGCATTAGCGTAATTACGCATCGTAATTCACTACAAATGCACCGTAAGCGTTACGTGTAAGGTTACGGTATTACACGTAATTAATTACGCGTAGACCGTAGGTTACGTTATTACGCGTAACAAATTACGCGTAAGACAGTAAACTCCTATTGAAATTACACAGTCTGCCGTAATCGCGTAATATTACGCTCCCATATAATATAAAAAAGCCGCCGACTTTAAGGGTTTATAGCAAAGCCCCCTTAAGTGCTAAGAGCCTCAAATTTGGAGAATATATTAAGGAGATCAGAAGGAATAAGAGGAAAAAATTTTTTTACAAAAAGACCTTATAGTTTTTGAGAAAATCGATGTTAACGTTTCAAAGGAAAAATATATACATTTAAAAACCCGCCGACTTTAACGGTTAATAGCAAAGCCTGCTTAAAATTTAGGAATACCAAATTCCCAGGGTTTATTAAGGGGATCAGTGGGAATAAGAGGAAAAAATGTTTTTCAAAAAGACCTTATAGTTTTTGAGAAAATCGATTTTTAAGTTTCAAGGGCAAAAATGTCTTTTAAATGCGGAAAATGTCAGGTTTTTTTGCACAGGTAACAATAGTGTTTTATTTTCATAGATTCCCCCAAGTGGGAAGAGTTTTACTTACTTCGTTCTGAGTGTGGGAAATATAAAAAAAAACGACGTGGGGTCCCCCCTCCCAGACCTCTTTAACCCCTTGTCCCCCATGCAGGCTGGGATAGCCAGAATGCGGAGCACCGGCCGCGTGGGGCTCCGCACCCTGACTATACCAGCCCGCATGGTCCATGGATTGGGGGGTCTCGGAAGGGGAGGGGCAGCCAAGCTTTCCCCTCCCCCTCCGAGCCCTTGTCCAATCCAAGGACAAGGGGCTCTTCTCCACCTCCGATGGGCGGTGGAGGTGGAGGCCGCGATTTCCTGGGGGGGGGGGGGGGGTTCATGGTGGCATCTGGGAGTCCCCTTTAAAAAGGGGTCCCCCAGATGCCCACCCCCCCTCCCAGGAGAAATGAGTATAGGGGTACTTGTACCCCTTACCCATTTCCTTTAAGAGTTAAAAGTAAATAAACACACAAACACTTAGAAAAAGTATTTTAATTGAACAAAAAACATAACCACGAAAAAAGTCCTTTAATATTCTTAATTAACCATTAATACTTACCTGTCCCTTTAAAAGCCAGTTCCCACTACTACTTCATGTAATATCCCTTGAAGATGCAGCTGCGGGCACGCAGGGTGCTTCCGCAGCTGCCTCGGTTTCCTTGGCGGGTGGTTCACCCGTTCCTCCGGCGTGTAGCACGCCGAGGACTGGATTGTCAGTTGCCCATTGGGTTGCTGTATTGCGCGGGCGCACGCACAGACAGGACCTTTATGCTGGGAGGAGGCGCATCAGCTGACCGGCCGGTTGGCTGACGTCAGAGGAGACTCACAGCGCTCCTGATTGGCTGATTGGAGTGGGCACGGCCGTGGGGTCTCCTCTGATTCTTAAGTCTTCGGGTATCACTCGCAACCTGTCTGCTGTTGCAAATACTCTGTGCTCAGACCTTAGGCAGTATCCGGTGTGCTTTGATCCGGGAGGAAACCGGGGATTTCACACAAGACTAGGATTGTTATATTATTGTTTATTACTTGATATTCTGTGTATGACTCTGGCTCTCCTCTGACCTTTGCTCTTGCTTATCGATTCTGTACTTCTGCCCATCTGATTCTGTTGCTGACTCTGCCTGAACTTCACTACCCTCTTGCCTGCTGATTTTGTACTGTACCTGCCTGTCTGTTACCGATCCTAGCCTGTCTGACCACTCTACTCACCAGTGAGCCCTTGTCACTGGTGAGGTGCTTCTGATAGTACCCACCAGCTCCTCTGGTGAGATCTTGTTAAACCAATCAGTTACTGTTGCACCAAGCACTATACACTTAGTATATCTGTTAGCTATACTTGCATTATTGGTGATTCTGCAGATCACCACATAATCAGGTATAGTGTCTGCATTATTGGTGATACTGCAGATCACACAATAATCAGACGTCTGTGTTGCTACACCAATCGTTACACTTCAAAAACTTTAATGTTCTAATGTTGTTAACGATATTTATCGCGGCGCCCTTTTTTCTCCATATTAACGAAAATTGCATTTAAGTCTATGGCGGCGCCCTTTTCGTCCACCCTCAGCCGCGCCCTTTTTTCCTGCTACCTTATTTTCTCTGCATCTTCCATGCTGTATAAAAACCCACAGCCACAGCACAGATTTCACCGGCGACCAAACATTCACTATATTGTTAGTATCCAAGCCAACTGATTGACGAACCCCAGTAGGGTCGGTGGAGTAAATCCCTCTTCAGAAGTCTGGCCCTCCCCCTCATCAGAGTACTATTGACTTCACCTCCCAAGTAAGAGAAATGTTTTTTTTAAAAAAAAGCGATGAAAGAAAAAGTAAACTTCATACAAAAATAGTGCAGCAGCGAACCCCGGCCATCAGCATCCCGCGGCTCTCTCTATATTTATAGAAGAAGAAAGATTATAATGATAATTACCCCCCGAAGAATGCAATCAGAAAAGCATAATGGCCGCGTTTATAAAAATATCTTTCTGTAAGAGAGCACAAAGAATACAACAGAAAATAATGTTCGGCTGTGAAATAGCGGCTTAGATTTCAAATTTAGAGCTGTTTTTCTTTGCATTTTTTTTTCAGGCTGGGGAGAATGACAAATACGGATAATTTAGTGACATTAAAGAGGACCTGTAGTGAAAATAACATAATGAATACAATTGCTTATTTTTTACAATATTCATTTAAAGATTATTTAGTCAGTGTTTGCCCATTGTAAAATCTTCCCTCTCCCTGAGTTACATTCTGAAATCTATCACTGGTGGAGACATCTTTTGCTCTGCCAGGTGATCTGTACAGAATGTTCGTTACTGAGAGATCTATGCACAGAGGGAGATGCTGCTTGCTTAGCAGTTGGAAAAAGCTGTTATTTCCCACAATTCAATGAGGTTCACAGATAGGAAGCTGTCAGGACTATAGTCATGACATCACACTGTGGGAGGGGTTTCACCACAATATCAGCTGTGCTGTCCCCTATGATGATCTATTTGAGAAAAGGTAAAGATTTCTCATGGGGAAGGGGGTATCAGCTACTGATTTGAATGAAGTTCAATCCTTGGTTACCCCCCTTGGCGTTATATTTCTTGCCGGATTTTAAAATCTAAAAGCAGTGTAATTTTTTTGCATGCTTTTGGATCCTAAAACCTGGGAAAAATCATGCTGCTAGAGAGATCTGCAGCAGCTCAGCACTCACTCACCTTCCTGGGATCCAGTGCTGCAGTTTTCCCTCCGTCCTACGGGTGGCGCTGTAACCCTATAATGAGATTGCCGCCTGTCATCATGACAACAGACGGTGATCCCACCAGGGGGAAGCAGAGCCTCAGAGGAGAGGAAGAAGAATGGCCGCTGACATCAGGATCCCCCGGGAGGTGTGTTAAAATGCCTCCCGGAGGTTACCATGAGTTTAGCTTGGGATAACCGCTCCTAGCTTGTTTTTTCCACCCCGATGCTGAATTCATGATTACCACCAAGGAGGTTACCCTCCTTAGCAGTATGCCCAACACTGTGTCGGGCATACCGCTCTGTGGCCGCAGGAGTCCCCCGTAAATATAAATAAATAAATGTGCCAAATGGCTGTAAATCCTCCAGCTAGCACTAGGCTAACTAGTAAGAGTGTCCGGCACCCCTGGATCCCCCACGGTCCCCCCGTTTATACATTACCCCCCTGGATCCAGCGATCGCGCAGCCTCCCGGCACAGCTCCGGTCTCTCTATGGGGAGGATCGGGTTTGCGCATGACGTCATCTGCAATCCTCCCCATAGTGAAGACCGGAGCTGTCCGGGGAGGCTGCGCCGATCGCTGGATCCAAGCTGGGTAATGTATAAACGGGGGAGCGGCGACGATCAGAGGGTGCTGGAGACTTCTTCTAGCTAGCCTAGTGCTAGCTAGAGGATTTATAGCCATTTAGCACATTTATATTAAAATCGGGCAAAAAGTAACAAAACCTCCGGAGCAGCGTAACGCCCAGGAGGTTAAAGTTCCTCTTTAACCATTTCAGCCTGCAGGGATTTTTCACCTTCTGCATCAGAGCAATTTTCACCTTCCATTTATTCGCTAATAACTTTATCACTACTTAACACAATTTATTGATCTATATATTGTTTTTTCTGCCACTAATTAGGCTTTCTTTGGGTCGTACATTTTGCTAAGAATTATTTTTTTATAAATGCATTTTAACAGGATTAATAAGATTAATAAGAAAAAAATGGAAAAAAAAATCATTATTTCTCAGTTTTCGTCCATTATAGCTTTAAAATAATCCATGCTACCATAATTAAAACCTATGTATTATTTGCCCATTTGTCTCGGTTATGACACCATTTAAATGTTGTCCCTATCACAATGTATGGCGCCAATATTTTATTTGGAAATAAAGGTGCATTTTTTCCGTTTTGCGTCCATCACTATTTACAAGCTTATAATTTAAAAAATGTTCGTAGTATACCCCCTCCAAATGCATATTTAAGAAGTTCAGACCCTAAGGCCCCGTTCACATCACAAACGCGGATGGCCATGCGTGCGGAACGCAACGCATGCAAGCGCACGCCATCCGCGTTTGTGTGAGTTGAGTGGCTGATCCCATCACTGAAAAGTGAATGGGACAGCCATGCGTTTTTGCACAGGTCCGGAACGCATGCAGTGTGAACATCAGACAGTGCACTCTATGCACTGTCTGATGTCGTGCGTGTCGGCCACCTGCACGCGTTTCCAAAACGCGGCTGGAAACGCGTGCAGTGTGAACGGGGCCTTAGGTAACTATTTATTTCTTTTTAATTGTAATTTTTTTTTCCATTAAAAATTGTATTTGGGTAATACTTTGGTGTGGGAAATAAACAGTTAATTTTTAATGTTATTATATGTGTAAATTGTAATGTAAAAAATATGTAGATGTAGTTTTACTATTTGGCCACAAGATGGCCACCTTGAGTTTATCTTTTTCTCCTTGTGCTTCTCGATCACCGGAAGCATAAGGTGGACGGGGAAACTTTTTTTTGTAGAAAGACTGAAGCCTCTAGTAAGAGTGCTTCGGTTTTTCTGCTGGGGACACGGATCGGTGATCGGGAACTATGTTCCCGTTCACTGATCCCAGGGCAACTGGGGGACAGCACGAGAGCACGGGGGTGCGCCTGCGATCACGCGTGGGAGTGCGCCGACACACGGCACCGCAGCAGAGCAGCCGCCTGGATGTGAGGATCACGTCCGGGCGGCAGAAATGGTTAAAGAGGAAATGTCGAGAAAATCTTTTATATTTAAATCGCATACAAATAAGAAGTACATTTCTCCCAGAGTAAAATGAGCCATACACTACTTTTCTCCTATGTTGCTGTCACAATAAGAAGTAGAAATCTGTCATTACCGACAAATTTTGGACTAGCCCATCTTCTCATAGGGGGGGTTCTCAGGGTGTTCTTTATTTTCAAAAAGCACTTAGTGAATGGCAGTTGCTCCGTCCAACTGCCAAAATAGGGTACAGTGAGCAGGGAGTGTCTTTATAAAGAATAAAGGCCATGCTGAGAGTCCCCCATGAAGAGATGGACTTACCCAAAACCGTTGGTAATGTCAGATTTCTAGTACCTACTGTAAGTGACAGCAACATAGGAGAAAAGTAATTTATGGCTCATTTTACTCTGGGAGAAATGTACTTATTTGTATGTGTTTTACATTTTAAGATTTTCCCGACAGTTCCTCTTTAGGGAGTGACTCCAGGCAGGAACATATAATCGTTTTTATATAACTATGAATAGAAATGGTCGATGAGAATGCTAAGACATTTTTACGTTTTTTCTGATTACCGTTTTATCGACCTCCCAATTTCCTAGGAATATTTGATTTGGCATTGTTTTGCATCAGAGAATGAAAAAAAAAATGACAAAAAAAAAACGTAAAATGGAAAAAGCAAAATCTTGTGATTGGTCTAAAATTACTGCAGTAATCTGGTTTTGGTGGAAAAATTCTACCTTCTCTGATTGGTCCAATGCTTCTGAGTTCTGTGACTGGGCTAAAATGACCGGGCTGCGGTAAGTCAGATTTCCATTTTCCAATCGGAAATTTCGGATTTCCTATCAGAAATGCGGAAATTTCGATTCCAAGGAATCCTAATGAGCCTCCGTATCCGACGGGTCGATTTCCCAGCTACCTAAATTGACATAAAACTTGCCTAAAACGTGCAATAATTTTAAATCATTAGCTAGTGTCGGTGTTCATATTCAGGATATTAAATTCCGAACGCCACACTTCCCATTGAGCTTTACATGCTTCTGATGCGTTCTCCTTCCAAAGCCGGGAGCGCACCATGAAGCGCAAGTAAGTAAACTCCACCTGATGCTGTCTGCTTGTTTGGTACTGAATGGCGCTGAAGTGTGTGAATTTAAGGTAAGAAACTTAAAGTGGATCCGAGATGAACTTTTACTCATTGCATAATTGTGTTCCTTTCCTATTGTTTATTGGGCATTCCTCAAGCCAAACACTTTTTTGTTTTTGTTTTAATACTCTAATTCCCTATAAACTAAATAAGCCCCACCCACAGTTTTCAGAGAACCTTGGCAGTAGCAAGGGCTCATGGGAGCTCAGTCTGGGCAGGAAGAAGGGGAGGTATTACTAGCCAGAGATTTCAGAGGCAGAGGGGAGGAGATGGGGGAGGGGACATTAGGTTTTTTTTAGTCTGAGTGCTGATAGTGCAGATAAGCCTGCCTCTGTGTAATGTTTACAAACAACATGGCTGCTGTCATTGTATCACTGGAAGAAATAATCATATTCTATTAAAGCAGTATGCAGACAGATTTGCTGTTTAAACCATCTTAACTGTACATAAGATATATAGACAAGTTACTTGTTATAGTTAGTTTTTCATCTCGGATCTGCTTTAAGACTCTGATATCCCAAATTCGATTACCAACACTACCTTTAGCATCCCACTAACCATTGTTAGATATCTGTAGATGAGAAAACTGTTGGCTATGTTACTTACTGCATATGGCCAACCAATCAACTTCTGCTTTCTGAGATAATGCTTTCTTTCCTTCCCCCCTTCCTCTTCTATGCTTTCATTGGCTGCTCAGCTGATCATGTGACAGCTCAGTAGAGAAGGGTAGACGTCTTGTGGTGCGGAGTGGTTTACTGGCCGAACGGCTAACCTGAGAGTGAGTGTTATCAGACACGCAGGTTTGGTAACCCACAAATCCCAACACGAATGCAGGTCCACTGTTCTCCCGTAGAACCACAAGCAGTTTGCAAATTGCAGTGCCTCTTCTTCCGATCCTCGGCCGGCACCCCTATGCCCCTGCCTTTGTCCTCTCACATCACATGGGAGATGGGCCGATGTCACTGCCTGGGACCATATGTAAAGAGTGAGCAGAGAATGCGGGAAAAGAAAATGAACCCGCAAGCAAGCAGATAGAAATATACAAGTTTGCGCAGGGCCGGCACTCCCATAGCGGCAAATTGGGCAATTGCAACCAGGATCCCCGAGTGCTGACTGCCCCCCCTACCCCCGTGGTCTCCCATCAACTTTATTTCTGGCCCCAGGGCCCCTGAAGGGTTTTTGCCAGCATTCACTTGTCCCGGTGGGTACAGTCCTCCATTAGTCTGTGCCCTCCCACCTTCATCCTCACAGGGACGTCTATTCTCAGTAACCAAGTGCATGTTTTAATGTAATGTGCTGGGTAATAGAGGGGCGCCCATGCGAAAATAAAAATGAGAGCGCACGGCCATGCACTAATGAAGGAGAGCATCCCCAGCACAGGTAATGCTTCCAAAATCTCTGCAGGGGCCCTGGGGACAAAAAGGACATGTGAAATTGGGGCACACCTGTATGTGTTGGGGGAGGGTGTTGGTGCGGGCTGGCCGGCAGCTGGCTCAGAGACCCAGAGGGGCAAATTTGCAACGGTGACCCTTATGCTGCTTACAAGAGGAAAAGTGGGATTGTCAAGGGTCCCCCAGGTTAATTTTTCACAGGGCCCTATTGTGTTCAGAACCTGCCCTGGGCTTGCGAACCCTCCAATCTCAATCCCTATTACTCAGGACTGCAGCAGTCGGCAAGTTCCAGGCACAGTAAAGTGTGATGTCGGGCTTACTTTGGATCACAGTAATTATATGGAAATTTGACGAGCAGTTTTTGTGATGCTGGAAGGCCTTGTCGTTTTACCGGAGCCTCCAGAGTGCCGTCAGAGTGCCGTCTAAGTAGACTATTCCAGCAAGTGGGTTAAACTTTGGTCGAGAGGCGATCATCCATAATGTAAAACATTATTTTTAGCCCCCTGCATTTCAAAGAAAGCCCGCGAGCCTTGGCTGGGAGAAATAATGAGGAGGAACTGTGGAGATCAGCTTGACAATCTTCCTTACTGCCAACTGTAGGAGGATGAGATGCGCCAGGTGGGTTTCGGGAGCCACAAGATGCTTTAGGAGAGATTTAAAGTCCGCAGCCAAGTTTTATTTCGGGAGAGGTGCCAGGTCCCCGAGAACGAGTTCTGTTCACGCTTGTTCTGGGAAAGAAGCGTCAGCTTAGCGCTCGTCGCCTCTTTAGGAGTGACAGCTTTCTTGATTATCCCGATGGAGAGAGATACAGAAGGCCCTATATATTAGTGCCAGGGCTCCCTCGAGTCTGTTTTTTGCTTCGGAGGAACTGTTTGCTTTAGAAGCTTGAGCAATTCCTGGCACAAGATACTTCTTAATTAATTCAGTGACCCGTGTTTGATTTACAAGTTAATCATATTAAGCCGTTATCATATTTTCCATACTTCTCATGAGAATTGTGTCAAATAAGGTGGACATTAACAAGCCTGTTTCTTGCATAGACACACACATTATTAATAAAATAATAATATTAGTTTGCCAAGTACAAGTTTGCATTTCTTAAACCGAAGTTATTTGCAAACTGTTCCAGGAAGGCAAAAATTGTAGTTGGCATAGCTTTTTTTCAGCAGGGGGAATTTTCAGCATTCTGCAAAAATCCTGGATCCCCTTGATTTAAAGAGAATCTGTACTCTAAAATTCTTACAATAAAAAGCATACCATTCTATTCATTATGTTCTCCTGGACCCCTCTGTGCTGTTTCTGCCTCTCCCTGCTGCAATCCTGGCTTGTAATTGCCATTTTTATCCAGTGTTTACAAACAAAAGACATAGCAAGTGATATGCTGAGAATAGCTGAGTGTGTGAGTCATACAGAGTGTGTAGGGGGCCTGGAGAGGGTGTGTATAGCTTCTAGCCAATCACAAGCAGCACAGCACATTCCACACATTCCAGCCTCAGCCCGACAGAGCCGACAGAGGAGAGAAGATTAGATCATATAACAGAGATAATACAGCCACTGTGCAAGTAGGAAAGGCTGCAGTTAGACAGAGCACATTAGAACAGGTGTTGGAACTTGTAGGATAGATGAAATAAGGATGAAAATGTTGGTACAGAGTCTATTTAACTGGGTGCTCCGTATCCCAAAAGTAAAACTGTAATTTAAAAATAACAATTGTCTGATACTTACCTCAGCGGAGGCTGTAGAAGTGTGGGGTGATGTAGCACCTTAAAGAGAACCCGAGGTGGGAATTACTTTTACTATTGGGGCACAGAGGCTGGTTGTGCGCACTAAGACCAGCCTCTGTTGCCCCATCGTGTGTCTCCATGTCCCCCCTGCTCGCCGCTATACCCCCCGCATTGCTGGCGACACGCAGCGTGTCGCCAGCTCAATGTTTACCTTGCGCTGTCAGTCAGCGCTGCTCCCCTGCCTCCTCCGCATCGGCGCACCCGCCCGTGTCCCTTCCCTCCCGCTGATAGGAGGGAAGTGACGCGGCGGGTGGCGCTGATGCGGAGGAGGCGGGGGAGCGGCGCTGACTGACAGCGCAAGGTAAACATTGAGCTGGCGACACAGCCAGCAATGCGGGGGGTATAGCGGCGAGCAGGGGGGACATGGAGGCACACGATGGGGCAACAGAGGCTGGTCTTAGTGCGCACAACCAGCCTCTGTGCCCCAATAGTAAAAGTAATTCCCACCTCGGGTTCTCTTTAAAAAAAGAACAGAGACAGAGTGAGCCCCAATAGAGCAATATGTAACTTCAGGAGGATGTAATTGTAAGTGTAAGGCGCTCATTTACCTGGCTAATTAACACTTTGGCACTGTACTTGCCCTGAGTAAGTGGGCTCAGACCCAGGAAAACACGTTGCCTGTGCTTAATAAGTATTATTGACATATGTGACTATGTATATGTTGTTATTGATGTAAGCCAGGTATGTCAAACCGTTCCTGCGAGGGTCGAGATCCTCACACATTTTTGACACAGCTCAAATTAATTGATGGGTCTGAATCAGGAAAGGTGTGGTCCATCAGGTAGAACACGTTCCTCTCTTTCTCAGTCCATGCTAAACACTGGCATAGATCTGGCCCTTCAGGCCTGGAGATCGACGCATGTGATGTAAGCCATCTCCCCTTTTAGATTTTCGTGTTTTTAACATAGTTTTATGCATTATTGGGTAGGACTAGGAGTGGAGAGAGGGAGGTTAGTGTTAGGAGTGGAGAGAGGGAGGTTAGTGTTAGGAGTGGAGAGGGGGGAAGTTAGCGTTAGGAGTGGAGAGAGGGAGGTTAGTGTTAGGAGTTGAGAGGGGGAGGTTAGTGTTAGGAGTGGAGAGGGGGGAGGTTAGTGTTAGGAGTGGAGAGAGGGAGGTTAGTGTTAGGAGTGGAGAGTAGGAGGTTAGTGCTAGGAGTGGAGAGGGGGAGGTTAGTGTTAGGAGTGGAGAGGGGGGAGGTTAGTGTTAGGAGTGGAGAGAGGGAGGTTAGTGTTAGGAGTGGAGAGTGGGAGGTTAGTGTTAGGAGTGGAGATGGGGGAAGGCTAGTGTTAAGAGAGGAGAAGGGTGTTAGGCACAGGAGAGGGAGAAGGGCCTATGCTCTAGTGTGGGGAGTGTAGAGGGGAAGGTTAGTGTTAGGAGAGAAGAAAGGGTAAGTTAGAAGAGAAGGGAAGATTAGAGTTAGCAGTCAAGATGAAGGTTAGGATCAGAGGGGCAGGTTAGTCTTAGGCATTAAAACTGGTGAAGGTTAGTGTGAGAATAGGAGACAGAGAGGGAATATGATGGGATATTGTTGAAAAAGTAACTTCGGTAATATCCCTGCCACAAAGCACACCTGAACTGGAAACATATAAGGTGGCCATACCAGGGGCTTGTTCAGTGCCCCATAGCTTCACCAGCCTCCCCTCCGTCTTGGAGCTTTGCCATGCGTATACTTTCTACATACTTACTCCCATAGTGCATCACTTCAGGACATTAGCCAACCAGTAAGGAGAAGCTGAAAGTACAAACTCCCCTTTAAAAAAAAATCCACTAAAGGTGTAGGAATAGGGAATTTTGCTGTTCCATATCACCAGCATGGGCCTTTGTGTCAGGCTATGCATGGGCTCTTCATTGTGTGGTAGAGGAAATCCTTAAAGGATACCCGAACTGACATGTGACATGATGAGTTAGACATGTGTATCGACAGTGCCTAGCACACAAATAACTATGTTGTGTTCCTTTTTTTCTTTCTCTGCCTGAAAAAGTTAAATATCAGGTATGAAAGTGGCTGACTTGGTCCTGACTCAGACAGGACGTGACTACAGCGTGACCCTCTCTGATAAGAAATTCCAACTATAAAACACTTTCCTAGCAGAAAATGGCTTCTGAGAGCAAGAAATAGATAAAAAAAGAGGAATTTCTTATCAGTGAGGGTCACATTGTAATCACTTCCTGTCTGAGTCAGGACTGAGTCAGCCACTTACATACCTGATATTTAACTCTTTCGGGCAGAGAAAGAAAAAAAGGAACACAGCATAGTTATTTGTGTGCTAGGCACTGTACATACACATGTTTATCTCATCATGTCACATTCAGTTCGGGTATCCTTTAAAATGTTCCACAAATGCTTCCAAAGCCTTCAGAGGGCTCCTGGAGATGGCAAATTTGAACCGGGGAAAGCCTTTCCTAATCATAGGCGAGTACCTGCCTTTTTTACTTGCAGGTCACTACAGCTCTGCTTTAAAGGAATTCCAGATGCTTTTTTTTCAGTAGTTTGTCCTGGTTTCTAATAGCTGTAGGAGTTGTCATTTCCCCTTCCCAACCCTCTGCCCTTTTTTATTCAGGGGAAGGTGTGAATGTAATCAAGTGTGACTTCTTTAAATTGTTTGAAACACAGTGGGCTATCTCCACACCCCTCACTGATAAAAGCTATGGATTGCTCATTGCTACTGCTAATTACAGTATTTCTTATCTGCCTGCTCTCTCTGTGGATGGCAGGCCACAGAAGTAGGGATATAAAAGCTTCTAACAAACATTAAGGCCCCGTTCAGACTGCAGAACGCAGACCGCAACGCATGCGGACCGCAACGCGTACGAACGCACGCCATCCGCGTTCGTATGCGTTGCGTGGCTGATCCCATCACTGAAAAGTGAATGGGACAGCCATGCGTTTTTACAAAAAATGTGTGCAGCATGCGTTTCCGGACCGCACAGGTCCGGAACGCATGCAGTGTGAACATCAGACATTGCACTCTATGTAATGTCTGATGTCGTGCGTGTCGGCCACCTGCACGCGTTTCCAAAACGCGGCTGGAAACGCGTGCAGTGTGAACGGGGCCTTAGATGTAAAAAGGGTTAAAGTGGTATAAAACCCTGATATAATATTCAATACAAACATGTTTTCCTACTTTTTATGTGCCATATGGTTATCATATTTGCTTTTGTGCATCAGTATCATTATTCATTTAGAAATTACAAGTTTCCAAAGTACACTTTTTTGCTTTGAAAGCTGACTTTGCATTTTATTCATAACTGTTTTTTTTTTCATCTTGAAATGCATAAATACTTTCTGACTGTCAGTCTTTGTTCAGGAGACTCTGCAGTGTCAGAGAAGTATTTTTTTACATTCCTCACTTGATACAATTAAACACAAGATTACCTCTAGTTTGGATTCATCCAGCTTTCCCTGCATCATTGAGCTTTTCTGTCCTGTGTTTAACACTTTGAATGCTGTTCTAGTAAAAAAAAAAATGCTGGTAGTATATAATATGCTGTAAATAATGTTTTAGAGCAAAGAATTGCTGAGTTTCATTCCGCTTTAAAGGTAGAATGGAATTTTTTTTTAGTAATGAGCCACATTGTTAGCATACATTTTTAATGTGCTGTTGAGATGCCCTGGTGGCTAAAAATGCTGCTTGCTTCACTTTAACTTTTACTTCTGGGTTTACATTTATCTAAGTTGTTGGCAATTTTATTTTTGCATAATTATATTTGAATTACAATTCTGTTTAAAGCCCCAAGACAAATAAAAATCACCGTAAGGGACCCATCCCCACTGATTACAATTTTGATTCTGTAGCATGTGAAAGATTATATGATGTGCATCCCCAGAGCTTGGCGGTCGTCCTCGGACTTGATGCTTCATAGCTCAGTAATGTTTTCTAGCATGTTTCACTGCTGGCTGCTGCTATCACAGTGTTCTTTCTTATATTAGTTTTTCCTGAGTCCATTCTTTGCTCTGCAGAAAATAAATGGTTTAAAGAGAACCAGAGACGAAGCATCCTCATGTATTTTACCATATATATCAGTGGTAACATTAGAGAAATCACCTACCCTGCTCTCTGTTTCATTATTTACTGTTCAGATTTCTTCTTATCAGCCCTGATAAAATCCCCGACCGAGCATTCAGTCTAGCTTTGCTATTATGACTCAGCTATAATGATTCCTGAGCAGAGCCATAAGGGGGCAGGCTTGGGCTTGAAAAGACAGCACAGAACACAGACTCAGCTATAAAGATTCCTGAACAAAGCCAGACTGAATGCTCAGTTGGGGATTTTATCAGGGCTGATAAGAAGCAATCTGAATAGTGAAGAATGAAACAGAGAGCAGGGTAGGTGTTTTCTCTAATGTTCCCACTGATATATATGGTAAAATACATGAGGGTGCTTCATCTCTGGTTCCCTTTAAGAGCTTTACGCACGTAAGAATGTATATATGCAAAAATGCAGCTTGATTTCATGAGAGAAAAAGGAAGCTAATTCATGTCTAACTTTAGATCTTGAAGAGAAGTATAGTAGAATGCAGTCAATTATTAGGATGCCCACTTTACAGTAATTTCCCTGGTTTCAGCATCAGAAACACTTCCTTTATCTATATATTGCTGTACATTGGTATGGAGCCCCGCCCTCCCAGTGATGTCACAGCCTAGGCTGATTAGCTATGCAGAACTCTCCTCCTGGAGAATTCTGGGAGACCATGCATGATTGTCACTGGCTTTGGAATTTTTAGAAACAACATTCTGCAGAGCTTCACCTGGCAGGACTAAAGAGGTCACCACCTGTGATAAATTTCAGAATGTTAATCAGGGAGAGGAAATATATAAATGAATATTGTGGGAAAAAAAAAAAAAAAGAAACGCAGATTTATTAATTACACTATTTTCACTACATTCCTATTTAATCATTTTTCTTGGTCAGATCTCAGGGACATCCCAGAAGATACAGGACAGCTCAGGACACCAGTGATGGGAGAAGTGGATCTAACATTTTGATTTATGGACCAGTTTGAGACAATTGTTCTCTCCAACTAGGAATGAAAAATCCCTGGTGGGAAGTGGAATTTGGTTGTGTAAACTTTTTTTTTTTAAATGCTATTTCAGCGTCTGGGGCTTATTTAACCTTAGCATGGCTGTATTTATACATGGATGTTCTATACCCTCTGAATGTCTGAATACAGTAATGTGAGCAGTGTGCTGGTGAGTCATGGAGAATGTTTGGAGATACTCCAGGTGTCTGAAGGCCACAGATGGATAACACTGGTGGGAACGAGTCTGTTGTTGTGTCTGAATGATTTACTCTCAAGAGAACATTAAGGCTGCTTCCACACAGGGACATTACAGGCGCACGTTAGTGCAGCCTGTAACGCTCCCCCAACGCACAGCAATGTAACACAAGTGGGCTGTTCACACTGCCCACGTTGCATTACATGTAACGCTGCACGTTGTAGTGATAGCGCAGCATGCTGTGCGTTCTAGCGGCTTTAGCCGCGTTAGACTGTTTGCACATGCTCAGTGGGGGGGGGGAGAGGAGGCGGGGAGATGCCGCTACAGTAGCCGCGCACATGGCTACTTAATATGCACTGCACTGGCGGCCGCTGATTGGCCGGCGGGACCACGTGATGCGGAGTGTCTCGCTCCACATCACGTGGTCCCGCCGGCCAATCAGCGCCACTCTGGGAGACCTTATGCGGATAGAGCCGCCTAACGCGGCTCACTCTACTGTCCTCTCCCGCACCACCAGGCGTTGCGTTAGGGGCACGTTATGCGACCATAACGTCCCCTAAAACGCAACGTCTTGGTGTGTAAGTAGCCTTAAAGTTGACCTGAACTCTTGCACAGGACAGAAGGAAAACATACAGTGATGCACCCTGTATGTATTTAGAGAGTTTAGTATGTTTAATCCCCCCCATTATTTGTGTCTAATCACAAGATGAAATCTGATCTCTCCCCTGTGTCACATGACTGCCTATGGCAGAGATGGCAGATAAGGCCATTTCAAAGCACAGGATGTTAGCAATATGTCTGCTTCCATGAATCTGGAAGTAGAAACAGTGCAGATTTATGTTAGGGTTTGTTTCAGATGTAACACAGAACTGTTGTTTTTTAAAAGGTGATTATGCTGTTGTGTATCTTTTAGAGCAGAGAGGATGTTCTGAGTTCAGGTCCGCTTTAAAGAATCATCACTTTATTATCAAAAACCCAAATTTCAGTATGCATTTTTAAGTAGACAGTTTTTTTACCTCTTTTGCAAGTTGTATAAAAAAAGCTATGTCACATGTTTGCACATCTTGGGACTGACCAATGAGATATTTTGAAATACATTTTTATTGTGAAAATCCTCAAGAAAAAAAAAGTGTATACAGCAGAGAATTGCAAACCCTTACGAAGTAAGCAAATTCTGTTAATAATTAAAATAACCTTATTCTTGTAGGTTTAAAGGGACTCCGAGCACCTCTCATGGGTATGCCTTTAAGCTTACCATGAACAATTGAGTGTGTCAGCCCACTTACCAGCCACTTGTTTTATCCAAACTACCCCTGGTATTGCCGCTATAAAATGAAGGGGCCAGACTACTTTATACAAAGTCGTGCTATGACCCCTCTGGAGGAGCCTCTTGCAATGGCCATGCGTGTCACTTCCTCTTCCTGCTTCATTCAGTAATGCACTTCTCTAACAGAGAAGACAGGGGTGACCTGGAGGTTATAACATAGCCAAGATGACAGCCGTGAATTTTAAATTGAAATCAAGCGAAAACTATTTGGTGTAGAACAGAGATTCAGACGTCAAATGAAAGAGGAGAGAGAGCACAAGCTATAGAAAGGTATGCATCTTTAAGTACTTTGCAGTACTGGTCGGAGTCTCTTTAAAGTGAACCTGAAATGAAAATAAACTTTATGAGATAAGGAATTGTATGTGATAAATAGACAATTAGTAGTATAGAAAAGAGTCATATTGGTATTTTCTGTTTTATTGCTTTATTTTTTAAAGAACAACTGTAGTGAAAATAACATCATGAATAAAATGTCTAATTTTTACAATATTAATTTATAGATATTTAGTCAGTGTTTGCCCATTGTAAAATCTCTTCTCTCCCTGATTTACATTCTGAAATGTATCACTGGTGGTGACATCTTTAGTTCTGCCAGGTGATCTGTACAGAATGTTCATTACAGAGAGTTCCATGAACAGAGGGAGATGCTGCTTGCCTGGCAGTTGGAAAAAGCCATTATTTCCCACAATGCAACGAGGTTCACAGGCAGTAAACTTTTTAGGAGCATGGTCATGACATCACAATGTGGGAGGGGTTTCACCACTATATCAACCATACAGACCCCCCCTGATGATCTATTCGAGAAAAAGTAAAGATTTCTTGTGGGAAAGGAGGTATCGGCTACTGATTCGGATGACGTTCAATCCTGAGTTCCTCTTTAAGATTACATCACACTGTCACAGCTGCAGTTTAGAATCCACACTTTGCCTTAACCGCTTCACCCCACAGGCCATTTTACTCTTACCACCAAGAGCCTTTTTCACCTGTCAGCACTTTTTCTATTCAGTTGGCCATAACTTTATCACTGCGTCTCACACCTGATTGTTCTATAACTTGCTTTTTTTGTCTTCACAAATTAGTTTTTTTTTTTTGTGGGCTGTACTTGTGTTCAGTAATTGCTTTACTTTCTATGCATTTTATAGGTAAAAACAAGAAAAAAATGAAAAAAAAATACTATTTCTCCAATTCCTCTCCGTATAATTGAATAATGAGCAATCCTACTAATATAATAAATGGGAAAGTTCGGATGTTTGGATGTTTGTTACTCGATCACGCAAAAATGACTGAACGGATTTGAATGAAATTTGGCACACACATAGTACATTACCTGGAATAAAGTATAGGATACTTTTTATTCCCATAACCAAAAAGAGACAAAAACAAATTTCACTGGAAAATGTAAACTGCAGCCATTCTTACACTGTTACACTGGAGGTGTGTTTAGCTTCTAAGGGTAGAATGGTTAATTTGCATATTTTCAGCAGTGATGCACTGGGAGACATCTCAAGCTCACTCCAACCTGAATTATCGCAAATTCTTTCTGTTTTAAGAAAGCAAACGTTTGTTTTTTCTTAACATCTTAGTAAGGGGGCTTTTAGGACCATTGTAGTCCCTTACACACTCCAATGAGTTCTGGGTCACCATGAGCTTGCTGGTTAGTCTGTACCTCTCGGTGTTACAAGCCCTACTGCATACAGCCAAATTCATCTATGCTGTGCACTGATAAGGATCAAACAATCCAAAACAGTCTGTATGCATGTTGGATTATTATGGCTCTGTACAATTTAGCAAGCTGACACATCATTGCATTCCAGCGGTTCTGGAGGTGTGTTTAGCTTCTAAGGGTAACAAGGATTATTTTGCATATTTTCAGCAGTGATGCTCTGGGAGACATCTCAAGCTCACTCCAACCTGAATTATTGCAAATTCTTTCTGTTTTAAGAAAGCAAATGTTTGTTTTTCTTAACATCTTAGTAAGGGGGCTTTTAGGACCATTGTAGTCCCTTACACACTCCAATGAGTTCTGGGTCACCATGAGCTTGCTGGGTGGTCTGTACCTCTCGGTGTTACAAGCCCTACTGCATAGAGCCAAATTCATCTATGCCGTGCACTGATGAGGATCAAACAATCCAAAACAGTCTGTATGCATGTTGGATTATTATGGCTCTGTACAATTTAACAAGCTGACACATCATTGCATTCCAGCGGTTCTGGAGGTGTGTTTAGCTTCAAAGGGTAACAATAATTAATTTGCGTATTTTCAGCAGTGATGCACTGGGAGACATTTCAAGCTTACTCCAACCTGAATTATCGCAAATTCTTTCTGTTTTAAGAAAGCAAACGTTAGTTTTTCTTAACATCTTAGTAAGGGGGCTTTTCGGACCATTGTAGTCCTTTACACACTCTGATGGATTCTGGGTCACCATGAGCTTGCTGGGTAGTCTGTACCTCTCAGTGTTACAAGCCCTACTACATAGAGCCAAATTCATCTATGCCATGCACTGATGAGGATCAAACAATCCAAAACAGTCTGTGTGCATGTTGGATTATTATGGCTCTGTACAATTTAACAAGCTGACACATCATTGCATTCCAGCGGTTCAGGAGGTGTGTTTAGCTTCTAAGGGTATCAATGATTATTTTGCATATTTTCAGCAGTGATGCACTGGGAGACATTTCAAGCTCACTCCAACCTGAATTATTGCAAATTCTTTCTGTTTTAAGAAAGCAAACTTTTGTTTTTCTTACACTGTTAATGGTAAGGTTCTCACACTTTGCACAGTTGGTCGTTGGGTGACTAGGGTTATTATTCAGAAAAGTGGTTGGAGCCTATAAAAGCCAATCACAATTCACCTAATGATTTTCAAGGGGAATATTTACATTTCTGCCATTCTTGCACTGTTAATGGCACAAGCCTCAAACCTGGTATAGTTGATCATTGGTTGACTGGGGTTCAATTTCAGAAAGGGGGTGGAGCCACAAATAGCCAATCAGATTTGTTTCATTCCAATGCAAATTGTTGTTGCCAAACACCGCAAAGCTCACAAACTTGGTAACTGAGTAATTGATTAATTGTGTGTTAGGGTTAGGAAAGTGGGCACAGCCAACACCAGCCAAATACATAAGCGGGCAACGCAGGGTCATAAGTGGGCGGAGACAAATACAAATTTTACTGGGAAAATGTAAACAGCAGCCATTCTTACACTGTTGATGGTAGGGTTCTCAAACTGTGCACAGTTGGTTACTAGGTGACTGGGGTTAATATTCAGAAAAGTGGGTGGAGCCTACAAAAAACAATCAAAAATTACCTATTGATTTTTCAGGGGAATATTTCGTTGCTGCCATTCTTGCACTGTTAATGGCACAAGCCTCAAACCTGGTACAGTTGATCATTGCGTGATTGGGGTTTAAATTTATATAAGGGGGTGGAGCCCCAAACAGCCAATCTGATTTGTTTCATTTTAATGCAGGTTATTGATGCCAAAGACCGCAAAGCTCACAAACTTGGTCATTGAGTAATTGAGTAATTGTGTGTTAGGGTTAGGAAAAGTGGGCGCAGCCAACACCAGCCAAATACATAATCGGGCAATGCTGGGTCATCAGTAGGCGGAGACAAATACAAATTTCACTGAGAAAATTTAAACTGCAGCAATTCTTACACTATTAATGGTAGGGTTCTCAAACTTTGCACAGTTGGTCACTGGGTGACTGAGATTAATATTCAGAAAAGTGGGTGGAGCCTACAAAAGCCAATCAAAATCCACCTATTAATCTTTAAGGGGAATATTTATTTGATGCCATTCTTGCACTGTTAATGGCACAAGCCTCTTGCACTGTTAATCACCTGTACCTGGTACAGTTGGCCATTGGGTGATTGGGGTTCAAATTCAGAAAAGGGGTGGAGCCACAGCCAATCAGATTTATTTTATTTCAATGCAAATTATTGATGCCAAAGACCACAAAGCTCACAAACTTGGTCATTAAGTAATTTTGTGTTAGGGTTAGAAAAAGTGGGCAGAGCCAGCACCAGCCAAATACATACCTGGGCAATGCCGAGTCTTTAGTGGGCGGAGACAAACACAAATTTCACTGGGAAAATGTAAACTGCAGCCATTCTTACACTATTAATTGTAGGGTCCTAAAACTTTGCACAGTTGGTCACTGGGTGACTGGAATTAATATTCAGAAAAGTGGGTGGAGCCTACAAAAACCAATCACAATTCACCTATTGATTTTCAAGGCAAATATTTAATTGCTGCCATTTTTGCACTGTTAATGGCACAAGCCTCAAACCTGGTACAGTTGATCATTGGGTGACTGGGGTTAAATATTTAGAAAAGAAGTGGGGCCACAAACAGCGAATCAGATGTGTTTCATTTCAATGAAAATTATTGCCAAAGACCACAAATTTCACAAACTTGGTCATTGACTATTGACAATTGTGTGTTAGGGTTAGAAAAAGTGGCCACAGCCAACAGCAGCCAAATACATACCCGGGAAACATCAGGACATCAGTGGGTGGAGAAAAATACAAATTTCACTGCCAGAATGTAAACTACAGCCATTCTTACACTGTCTGTCAATGGCAAGGTTCTTAAACTTTGCATAGTGGGTGACTGGGATTAATATTCAGAAAAGTAGGTGGAGCCTACAAAAGCTAATCAAAATTCACCTATTGATTTTCAAAGGAGCCGAGCCACAGCCAATTAGATTTATTTCATTTCAATGCCAATTATTAAAGCCAAAGACCGCAAAGCTCACAAACTAGGTCATCATTGAGTAATTGTGTGTTAGGATTAGAAAAAGTGGACAGAGCTAACACTAGCCAAAGCCAATTACATACCCGGGCAACGCCGGGCGACCAGCTAGTACTACTATAAATAAAACTCATGCATTCAATTGGCCTGTTTGTCCCTGCTATCACAACATTTAACTTATGTTCCTCGTACAATGTATGGCAATAATATATTATTTGTAAGTATTTTTTCTGTTTTTGTTTTTTTTTATCCGGTCAATAAGTAAAAGCTCTTATTTACTAAAATATCAATAATATACCCTAATGACATACATATTTAAAAAAAAAAAGCTGAGTCCCTAAGGCGACTATTTAAGTATTTTTTTTTTTACTTTTTTTTTTCTACAAGTGTTTATTTGGTAACTGGGGGAGGATTTGGAAGGGATTGATTTTATTCATTTTTATTAAAAATGTATGGTGACTGTAATTTTTCTTTTTTGCCACTGAACTGCACTACAAACACTATCCTGCGTTACATATACGCGTCCAATTAGACTTGGGCATTTATCTAGAGGACTATAGTTGTCCAGATAGTCTTAAGTGGTTATGTTGAATAACATATAAGTAATAACCCTTAGAATTTTCTTGCAGTAAAATCATATTATCTCCCTCCTCCCTGAGGGCCCGTTTCCACTAGAGCAAATCTGCATGCGTTTCCTGCATGCAGATTCACATAGACAATAAGTGAATGGGACTGTTTCCACTTGTCAGGATTTCTAAGCGTTTTTCTGTGCAGAAAAAATCTGCACGGTAGACCCCGCAGAATTCGCATACCGCATACTGCTATGCGATTCGCATACAATGTATTTAATAGGAAATTTGCATGCAGTTGTGGTATGCAAATTTTCATGCGCATTCGCATACGATTTCGCATAGAAACAATGGAAAAGCACACAGGAACTGCCATGGTTAAATTCGCATACATAGTCATCCATGCGAAATCGTATGCAAATTCGCATGAAAATTTGCATACAACCGCATGCGCATTCGCATGTGAATTTTTTCTGCGGCGATTCCCACCGCACAAGTGGAAACGGGCCCTGACAGATATCCTAGCCTATTTCGCTTCTATTTACTTTTCAGGAAACCAGTATGAATTTAACAAGCTGTGTAAGAGCTATTTTGCATAGATAACCAGTGGTGAGAAACTGATTTCTTCCTCCTAATTGATGCAGCTGCAGCAGGTGGTGGTGGGTTAAACTTACCCAGCATCCGTCTTCTTTCATCCATCCCACGGTACCTCTTACGCTGCGTTCCAAGCTGCGGTCACATGACTACAGGCACTACCTCCTTCTGGGTTGAAGGAGGTAGCGTAGTAGTCACGTGACGCGGCTTGGAACGCAGCGTAAGAGGTACCGTGGGATGGATGAAAGAAGACACATGCTGGGTAAGTCCTCCCCCCCCCCCTTGCCCACCCCGCTAAGCTGCATTAATTAGGAAGATAAAATCCGAGTGACAGTCATTGGGCTTTCATCCGTCGCTCACCACTGTAGATAACAAGTTGTTTTTTTTACTCTTATGCTGGGAATACACGGTTCGTTTTTGCCTTCGTTTAAACCTTCGTTTCGATTGTGCCTTTTGTCCTTTTCGATCCCGAAATAATCGGTCATACGGTTAATATCACCACCCACGGTTTCGGTTTTTTTTCGATTCTGATGGTTTCGTTTTTCCAATGATCGAAGGCTGCAAAGAAACGAAACGAAAATCCCTTTTTACAGGGACGGACTAGCATAAACGAATATATAATCGATCTGAACAGCCATCAAGCCTACCAATGGCTCGATTAGATGGATAAAGAGAGATAATATCAAACATGTTCGATCACTAGTCGTTCGTTTTTGGGGTCTATTAATCGAAACTATAATGAGATTATGACTATTTTCACATACGTTTTCAACACTCGATTCGTTTACCGAACGAATCGAAGGTTTAAACGAAGGCAAAAACGAACCGTGTATTCCCAGCATTACTGGAAAACAAAAAGGACTTCAGATAACAAGTACTATATGTGTAAATGTTTATCTCAGCATGTCACTTGTCATTTCAGGCACACTTTCAGTGATTGTTTGTGACTATTTAGTGCAACAGTATGCACAGCAGCCTGATGATCACGCAGCGTGTGCTGTCCTATGGAGCGGCGGAGGGCACAGTAGGCAAAAGCAAGTGCCAGAGATGGGGGGATACCTGCACAAACATGAAACTGTCGGCAAAAACAATTACAAAGATTCACAAAAACTATCGTCTGCACAGAGCTTCTGAATAGGAGAGGAAGCCAGGTCACATTGTCAAATGAACCTCAGCAATGGATTCCAGATAGACACATTCTTAAAGTGTATCTGAGATGTTTAACAGTGGTATATTTATACTTACCTGGGGCTTCCTCCAGTCCCATGGGGTGCCTGGGCTCGCTTTCCATCCTCTCCGGCCACCTAGTGCTCTCGTTATCACTGCCCAGAGCTGGACTATCCACAAGCCAAACCTATGCAGGTGCCTAGGGCCTCAAGTGAGACCAGGAGCCTGGTGGACACTAGCCCTCCCCAAAACTTACAAAAAGGGTCAGGTGGCAACCAAGGGTGGGCCCAAAGTTGGTACTTGCCTAGGGCCCCAATTCACCATGATCCTTTTCTGTCACCGACTGTAATCTGGCCAGTGATGACCAGTTGTGCTCAGCCATGTGTGCCCAGCCATGCCCCATCAGCGCTCTCAGGCCCGGGAGCATTCTACGCCTTGTGACTGGCCAGATCAGCAGATGAGATCGGAGCAGTTGGAGAGGACAGAGCGGGAGCCACACATTTCATGGAGCTGGAGGAAGTCCAAGGTAAGTATAGATAAACCACTATTCAACATCTCAGGTTTCCTTTAACGCAGATGGATGCACAATAAAAAAAAAAAAAAAAAAAAAAGAAAGGAACTGCAGCGCAACTCCAACTTAATATGATAATTACAATCACTTTCGGTAAATCAAAACCACGCTGCTTTCATTTGTATTGAACTAGGGCTGTCATGCCTGCGGGGAACAAACAACATTTATAAACCAGCAGCGTGTTTTTCTGTACTAGGGAAGGCATTCTCTCTCCCCGCACAATGGCAGCTCTCACAGCGCACAACATCTGAATTCACTAATAGGAAAGTCGACGGTGTAATTGGCTGGGCTGATTGAGTTGCTTTACCCAACGCTGACATTCGTTTCCGCTCATAGCGGACGCACAACTCTCCTGGTGTTTCGGATATTGAAGTGGAGGTGCCAGGGGTATCGCAGGACCGCCAAGGCTTCCTAATAGAGCCGTTCAAAATGCAAATTGTGCTTGGTCAATATTTAACTTTTCAATTGAATGCAGTTTTTTTTCTTTCTCCCTCTTAACCCCTTTGGGACCAAGGACGTTACAGATACATCCTGTGCTGCTGAATGGACATAACTGTAATGTCCCTTAGTCCTGCTGCGCGCCGAATGGGGTCAGCTGTCATATGACAGCTAACATCTCCCCTCACTAATCAGGAGCAACCATGGTGATTGGATCCTGATCATGTGATCAGTACGATCACCACCGATCGTAGTGGTCACTAGGCGGCGGCAGAAAAAGAGGACCCACTAAACTCCCCCAAAGTTCATCCGGCGATCATCACTCCCCCTCTGCTCTGGCTGGCATCCAGGCAGCCTCACACAGCCTCTAGTGTTAGGTCCTGGCTTGATGACGTCATCAAGCTGGGACACAGAACTTAGTGGTAGTGCGAGGCTGGATGGAGGGGAGAGAGAAGGCGGGAGAGAGCTGCTCCTCGCTGGAACTAGGGGAAGTGAGTTATTGCTGGCTAGCTATACTGGGGACACCTATCTATACTGGGTATACCAATGCCTGGCTAATCTCTAATGGGGGAACCTTTAATTTTACAACCTGGTCCCAAAGTGATTAAAGAGGAACTATAAACCAGGATTGAACGTCATCCCAATCAGTAGCTGAAACCCTCTCATGAGAAATCTTTACCTAGATCATTAGTAGGGTCTGTATGGCTGATATTGTGGAGAAACCCCTCCCACAGTGTGGTGTCAGAACCATGGTCCTGACAGTTTCCTGTCTGTGAGCCTTGGAAATAACAGCTGTTTCCAACTGCCATGCAACCAGTATCTCCCTCTATGCATATGTATATCTATAAAAAAGAATGCCTATCGCATTGTTAGGGGATGTGGCTTTTAGATTATGGCAGTTGGTGCTGTCTGTTTTTTTATGTCTGCCAGTAGTCAAGATGATGACCTGCAGGGTCATGGTGGATCAAAAACATGAACGAATTACATGGTGAATATCAATCATTTCTTGATCTCTCTTATTTTTAAACTTCTCACTTTGCAATGTATTGATTTCTTTGTTTGCCCTTTTTTGCTAAAGTTCCTCTTTACGTGTACCTGAGACGGAGGTTGTCAAAAATGTATATATACCTGGGGCTTCCTCCAGCCCCCTCCGGCCTCATAGCTCCCTCCCATACTGCAGTCCTCCGCTGCCCGCAGTCTCCTCAACTGGACCCGGTAAGTGGTTCAATCGGGGCCAATTGGAGCAGTCAGGAGCAGGATGGGGGGAGTGCGCACAGCCCGACTGGCTCCGACTGGCCGACTTACTGGGGTAATTTGCGGATGCTGCGTAGGACGGCGACATGGGAGCAATCTGATCAGAGGGGGCTGGAGGAAGCCCCAGGTATATATACATTTTTGATTTCCCTGTCTCAGGTTTCTTTTAATACTGTTAGGAGTAGGATTTGTTCACACCTAGGGCTTTTGCGGGTTTTTTTTTTGAATGCCGACCATTTTGAAAATCGCCTTAAAAGCATTTGTGCAATGATTTCTTATGGGACAGTTCATATCAGTGTGTTTGTCCACTTTCCGCTCAGCAAAGCGCTGATTTTGCTACAATGGAAGGCATAGGAAAAGTGCAAAACGCTCACAAAACGCTTTATCCGGCGATTGCATTCGAGCTTTTATGAATAAACACATTGGGCTCGATTCAAAAAAGGGTGCTAACTCAATTAGCACGCCCAAAGCTTTTTACTGATTGCACGCAAAGTTTAGCACTGTGCGGTGTGCGTGAAACGTCGCACCGGGTTCCCCTAAAGCGTCGCACCAGGTGCACCCGAAACGTCATACTGCTGCAATGTTTCGAGCGCACACGGTGCGACTAGTCGCACCCGGTGTGACATTTAGCGCGCACCGCTAAACTTTGCGCACACTAAATTAGCGCGCAAAACTTTGCGCGTCCTAAAGGGTTTTAGCCGTGCTAAGGGGCTTTTAGGCGTGCTAACTAAGTTAGCACCCTTTTGTGAATCAAGCACATTAGCTATCATTCATGAAAGTGCTGTCGGTATAGAGAATCAGTGCGGGAAAACACCGCTGGCGGTGTTTTAGACTTCTGGCTGCTCATTCATAAAAAAGTATCCAGGTGCGGTAGCAGTGCGGGGATTCCCCGAACTAGGCTGGCGGTAGGCATGCGGAGACACGGAAGCTGCCGAGTTGATACATTTCTCCGTGCTCCGCTCTACTGCAGCTGTCTGGGAGGTCTGTGTCTCTATTCACTTAACATTGTTATCGCCACATCAGAGGGAGCGGTACTTCCCGACCTCACACCGCTTGCGGTGATCTTTATGAATTAACATTTTGTTACATCTTCTATATATATAAAATCGTGTGTGTGTGTGTGTGTGTGTGTGTGTGTGTGTGTGTGTGTGTGTGTGTGTGTGTGTGTGTGTGTGTGTGTGTGTGTGTGTGTGTGTGTGTGTGTGTGTGTGTGTGTGTGTGTGTGTGTGTGTGTGTGTGTGTGTGTGTGTGTGTGTGTGTGTGTGTGTGTGTGTGTGTGTGTGTGTGTGTGTGTGTGTGTGTGTGTGTGTGTGTGTGTGTAGTGTGTGTGTGTGTGTAGTGTGTGTGTGTGTGTGTGTGTGTGTGTGTGTGTGTGTGTGTGTGTGTGTGTGTGTGTGTGTGTGTGTGTGTGTGTGTGTGTGTGTAGTGTGTGTGTGTGTGTAGTGTGTGTGTGTGTGTGTGTGTGTGTGTGTGTGTGTGTGTGTGTGTGTGCGCGTGCGCGTGTGCGTGTGTGTGTGTGTCCTGCGATCACGCAAAAACGGCTTGACTGATTTGAACGAAACTTGGTATGCAGATCCCTTACTACCTGGGATGATATGTTCTGGGGGTCTCGCGGCCCCCCTGCACACGTGGGCGGAGCTACAAACAGCCAATCAGATTTCACCCATTCAAGTCAATGGAAAAAATTTAAAAGGCTGCCATTCTCACAGTAAACAAGCCAGAGTCCCCACACTTGGCACAGTTGGTCACTTGGTGACTGAGGTTACAAATCCAGGAAAAGTGGGCGGAGCATAAAACAGCCAATCAAATTTCAGCCATCTATATATATAATAGAGTAAGTGCCTCAACCTTCAAACAAGAAGAAGAAGTAGCGCCCCGCCCCCAGGGCCGGTCCAAGCAAGAAGAAGGGGCTGGTCCAAGCAATAAGAAGAAGTAGTCTCATATCAAACCAAGGGCAAAGCGGGATAATTTGCATATTCAGTAGCAGTGCATTGTGGGTAACCACAAATGCTCACTTATAGCGGAATTATTGCAGATTTGCTTCTGTTTTAAGAAGGAAAATTACACCAAGCTTTGCTTTTTTTAGTAGGAGGGATTTTTGGTCTCTTTTATCCCCCTATACATTCTTAGAAGTTTGGGTCAGCCTTAGCTGGTTGGTTACTCTGTTGTACTGGTCCAAGCCCTATCTTATACAGCCATATCAATCTCTGCTATGGCTATCATTCATGAAAGTGTTGTTGGAATGGAGAATCAGTGTGGGAAAACACTGCTGACAGTGTTTTAGACTTCTAGCTGATGATTCATAAAAAAGTATCCAGGTGTGGTAGTGGTGCGGAGATTCCCCAAACTAGGCTGGCGGTAGGCTTGCGGAGACGCGGAAGCTGCTGAGTTGATACATTTCTCCGTGTTCCACTCTACTGCAGCTGCTTGGGAGGACTCTGTGTCTCCGTTCACTTAACATTGTTATCGCCACATCAGAGGGAGCGGTACTTCCCAACCTCACACCGATTGCGGTGATCTTTATGAATTAACATTTTGCTACATTTTTTACAACAATCACCGCACAAGGCGGTGATTTATCGCTCTGCTCGGTAATGTCAGCTTTTGATGAGGAAGTAGCCTTTATGAATGCAGATCTTGCTACGTGTGCGGGAAAGTCAGCTGTTTGAAGCATTTCCACATGCGGAAATGCTTTATGAATGATAGCCTATGTAGTGATGAGAATCAAAGGTCTGAAATAGGCTGTCACATGTGGGTTTGATATGACTGTGTAAAACTTAAAGCTATAGGCTTGCTTGGCTTACTAAGGGTGAAAAGGAATAATTTGCATATTTAGTAGCGGTGCATTGTGGGTAATCACAAATGTTCACTTATAGCTGAGTAATTGCATATTTCTTTCTGTTTTAGGAAGGCAAATTACACCAAGCTTTACTTTTTTTTAAGTAGGAGGTCTTTTTGGTCCCTTTCATCCCCCTATACATTACGAGTGGTTTAGGTCACCCTAAGCTGCTTGGTTACTCTGTTGTACTGGTCCAAGCCCTATCTCATTCAGTTGTATCAATCCCTGCCATGTGCTGATGAGGACCAAAAGTCTGAAACAGGCTGTCTACATGTGGGTTTGATATAACTGTGTAAAATTTAAAGCTGTATGCTTGCTATACACCAGTGGCTTACCAAAGGGGAGAAGGGGTAATTTTCATATTTAGTAGCAGTGCATTGTGGTTAACTACAAATGTTCACGTATAGCTGAATTATTGCAGATTTCCTTCTGTTTTAAAAAGGCAAATTATACCAATACAGTGTGCGGAATTGCAGGAAGTGACGACAGTGGAACGCACGATGGAACACGGAAGAGGTGAGTCATCCCCGCCCGCTGCCTCTTACTAATAGTGGCGGCTGCTACTGTGCTTAAGCAGGAGGGGGAGCGCATATGGGGGAACCAAGGTGGGGGGGGGGGGGTCCTGCTGAGCTTAAGCAGGAGGGGGAGTGCACATGGGGGACCCAGGTGAGGGGGGGGTTCCTGCTGAGCTTAAGCTGGAGGTAGAGCACACATGGGGGACCCAGTTGAGGGGGGATCCAACCCCCCTCCCCACCGCTGTGCCCAATACCCCCTTTCTGCCCTCTACCCTCTTATGCGGCGTATGCTACGCTGCGGGTCGGCTAGTTCATTTTAAATAGGAAAATGTAAACTGCGACCATTCTTAGACTGTTAATCGCAGGGTTCTCAAACTTGCCACAGTTGGTCACTGGGTGAATGCGATTAAGATTCAAGAAAGTGGGTGGAGCCTACAACAGCCAATCAAAATTTACCTATTGATTTTCAAGGGGAATATTTAAACTGCTGCCATTCTTACAACTGTTAATGGCAGAGGCTTTAAACTTGCTACAGTCGGTCTTTGGGTGACTGGGGTCAAAATTCACAAAAGGGGCGGGGCCACAAACAGCCAATCAGATTTCCTTGGTGGATAAACTGCTTCCATTCACACATTTTTGATGCCAGGAACCTGAAAGCTCACAAACTTGGTCATTAAGTGACTGTGTGTCCAGGTTACAAAAAGTGGGCGGAGCCAAAAACAAATTTTACTAGGAAAATATAAACTGTAGCCATTCTTACACCGTTAATGGCAGTGTTCTCAAACTTTGCACAGTTGGTCACTGGGTGAATGAGATTAAGAATTTGGAAGGTAGGTGGAGCCTACAACAGCCAATCAGAATTCACCTTTCGGTTTTCAAATGGAATATTGAAGCTGCTACCATTCTTATACTGTTAATAGCAGATGCCTCAAACCTGATACAGTTGGTCACTGGGTGATTAGGGTTCAAATTCAGAAAGGGGGCGGAGCCACAAACAGCCAATCAGATTTGTTTATTTTTCAATGGGAATATACAAATATACAAAGTATTGATACCAAGGACCCCAAAGCTGATACACTTGATAATTGAGTGACTGTATGTCAAGGTTAGAAAAAGTGTGCGGTGCCAACAACTTAATTTTTTACATGGCAGGGTTCCCAAACTTGAGCCAACAGCCAATCAAAATTTACCTATTGATTTTCAAGGGGGAACATTTACATTGCTACCATTCTTACACTGTTAATGGCAGAGTTCTCAAACCTGATACAGTCAGTTATTGGGTGACTGGGGTCCGAATTCACTAAAGTGGGTGGAGCCACAAACAGCCAATATGATTTTTTTAGATTGATTTTAGCCATTCTGTTATTGGCAGGGTTCTCAAACTTGTCACAGTTGGCCACTGGGTGACTGGGACTAATATTCAGGAAAGTGGGTGGAGCCTACAGCAGCCAATCAAAATTAACCTTTTGATTTTAAAGGGGAATATTTACATTGCTCTTATTCATACATTCTTAATGGCAGAGGCATCAAATCTGGTACAGTCAGTCACTGGGAGACTGGAGTTTAAATTCTGAAAAGGGAGTGGGCCAAAACAGCCAATCAGATTTGTTTAATTTCAATGGTAAAATGCAACTTATTGATGCCAAAGACCCCACAGCTCATAAACTTGGTCATTGAGTGACTGTATGTCAAGGTTAGAAATAGTGGGCAGAGCCAAAAACAACTAACTTTTTACATGGGAAAATATAAATTGCAGCTATTCTTACACTGTTAATGGCAGGGTTCTCAAACTTGACACAGTTGGTCACTGGGGGACTAGGATTAATATTCGGAAAAGTAGGTGGAGCCTACAAGAGCCAATCAAAATTCACCTATTGATTTTCAAGGGAAATATTGAAACTGCTGTCATTCTTACACTGTTAATGGCAGAGGCCTCAAACCTGCTACAGTCGGTCATCAAGTGACTGGGGTTCAAATTCACTAAAGCGGTGGAGCCACAAACAGCCAATCAGATTTGCTTTTTTTGGATAAACTGCTTCCATTCACACAATTTTGATGCCAGGAACCCAAAAGCTCACAAAATTGGTCATTGAGTAGTGACTGTGTGTCAAGGTTAGAAAAAGTGGGTGGTGTCAAAAACAGATTTTTCTGGGAAATTGTAAACTGCAGCCCTTCTTTGCTGTTAATGGCAGGGATCTCAAACTTTGCACAGCTGGTTACTTGTGACTGGGATTAATATTCAGAAAAGTGGGTGGAGCCTAAAAAAGCCAATCAAAATCACCTGTTGATTTTAAAGGGGAACATTGAAAATGCTACCATTCATTGCACCGTTAATGGCACAAGCCTCAAACCTGGTACAGTTAGTCATTGGGGTTCAAATTTAGAAAAGAGGACAGAGTCACAAACAGTTTCATTTCTTGGAAAATACAAATTATTGATGCCAAGGACCCCAAAGCTCACAAACTTAGTCATTGAGTGACTGTATGTCCAGGTTACAAAAAGTAGGCGGAGCAAAAACCAAATTTCACTGGGAAAATGTAGACTGCGGGCCTTCTTGCACTGTTAATGGCAGGGTTCCAAAACTTGGTCCCAAGATGGTCACTGGGTGACTGAGATTAATATTCAGGGAAGTGGGTGGAGCCCACAATAGCCAATCAAAATTCACCTGTTGATTTTCAAGGGGAATATTTAAATTGCTGCCATTTTTATACTGGTAATAGCAGATGCCTCAAACCTGCTACAGTTGGTCATTGGGTGACTGGGGTTCAAATGCTGGAGAGGGGCAGAGCCACAAACAGCCAATCTGATTTGTTTAATTTCCATGGGAATATACAAATGATTGATGCTAAAGACACCAAAGCTCAAAAACTTGGTCATTGAGTGTTTGTGCGTTAGGGTTAGAAGAAGTGGGCGGAACCAACACCTGTCAAATACATACCCGGGCAATGCCGGGTAATCAGTGGGTGGATACAAATACAAATTTCACTGGGAAAATGCAGCCATTCTTACACTGTTAATGGGAGGGTTCTTAAACTTTGCACAGTTGGTCACTCAGTGAATGGGATTAATATTCAGAAAAGTGGGTGGAGCCTACAAAAGTGTATTAAGCTTCACCTGTTGCTTTTCAAGGGAATATTTAATTGCTACCATTTTTGCACTGTTATTGGCACAGGCCTCAAACCTGGTACAGTTGGTCATTGGGTGACTGGGGTTCAAATTCAGAAAAGGGGGTGGAGCCACAAACAACCCATCAGATTTTTTCATTTCAATGCAAATTATTGATGCCAAAGACTACAAAGCTCACAAACTTGGTCATTGAGTAATTGTGTGTTAGGGTTAGAAAGTGGGTGGAGCCGACACCAGCCAAATACCTACCCGTGCAACGCCGGGCAATCAGCTAGTTTTTTATAATAATCACCGCACAAGGTGGTGATTTATCGCTCTGCTCGGTACGGTCAGCTTTTCATGCGGAAGGAGCCTTTATGAATGCAGATCTTGCTACGTGTGTGGTAAAGTCAGCTGTTTTAAGCATTTCCGCATGCGGAAATGCTTTATGAATGATACCCTTTGTATTTATTCATTACCGGGTGAAAGAGCTCACTTCCTGACTGATGTCAGAAAGTGAAAAAATGGAATTGCTCTGCAAAAGCGCTTTGTACAAAATCGCAGCGTGCAGTGGAGCGCCGGGAGGGGGGTGGGGGGGAAACGTGCAAAAAATCAAAAATTGCTGGCGTCAGCTATTTCTATTTTAGATGTAAACAAAGCCTAAATGTATTGTTGATAATAGTAAATCAAAAATAGTTCAAGAGCAACTGCAGTGAAAATAATGTAATGAACAAAATTGCATTTTTTTTTCTTTATATAATATTCATTTATAAATGATTTAGATAGTAAAGTTTGCACATTGGTAAATCTTTCCATCCCCTGATTTACATTCTGAAATGTATCACAGGTGGAAACATCCTCGGTGCTGCCAGGTGCACCTCTGCGGAATGTTTGTTTACTGAGAATTCTGAAGCCAGTGAAAATGATTCCTGGTCTCCCGGAAGGAGAATTCCACAAAGCTAAACAGCCTAGGCTAAGCATCACTGGTAGGGCGGGGCTACATACAATATGCAGCAATTTATATAGATATAGAGGGTGATTCTGATGCTGAAAACTTCTACAAGGCCCTGTTCACAGTGGTGCGCACTACAGCTTACCACACTACAATGCACCATCTATGTGCCGTTCACAGTGCAGTGGGCACGTTACAGTATGACTTTCATGTTCTGTTGCATTGCATTCTTGTTATACAGGAAATGCAATATCATACTGTGAGCGTCGCCTTAACCTCTACAGGACCGTAGGCTTAGTGACCAGGCTTTTTTTTTTTTTTTCAATTTAGGCCACTGCAGCCAATTGTGAAAGGTTTACTTAGCTGAGCAGTCCCTGTGAGATATTGGAAGAAATAAAGTCCAGTTCAAATGCAGGCATTGATATCAGAAAAGTCCTTGAAAGAAAGCATGCGTTCGGTCCTCCTGGAACGCATGCATAGACAATCCTGGTCGATGGAATTTGAAGAACTGGGCGGGTTTGTTCCTGCCCCAACTTTTATAGGAACTGAGTTTTGGGCTGTCTTTTCCTGGAAAGTAGGTGTGTTTAAGGGTTACCTCCTAATCAGCAAGGTTGCCGCCCCCAGAACTCAGAGCAGAAAATGTAACATTTATGAATCATCTGTGTGACTCCGCCCCAGATTGGCGTATCGAAAATCCGAGACTATATTCGTAAGCGGCCTGCGACCCTGTATCAAATGGGGTTACACCCACTAGATTGTAAGCTACCCACTAGATTGTAAGCTCTTAAGGGCAGGGTCCTCCTCCTAATGTTTACTGTTTTTGTCACAATATTTGTGCTGCTTGGAACTCTGTTTTACAATGTGTTAGTATATCTATGTTCCCCTTGTCGTCCTATTGTGCTTTGTAAAGCGCTGCGGAATATGTTGGCGCTATATAAATACAAAATAATAATAATAATAATACACATGCCTTTTCTATTGCGTTCGGTCTGCGCATGCTGAATAGAGCAGTTTCCCGACTGACCCCTGACAGTTGGAAAATTGTAATTCGGGTGGATGATAGAACTGGTTTATGGGTATCAGAAAATGCATTTTTTGTCTTTCTGTGACAATCCTATTTTGAATTACAAATACATTAAAGTTCTCTTTGTTTGATTCTAAGATTTCGGAGGGAATTCCTTATCTCCACTAGTCCTATCTGTTTTTTTTGGCAATGCACTGTAGACCAAATGGTCTCAGCAGGAGGGTTAGCCACGTGTGACATTCCTCTCTATAACTATCAGGACACTGGGGGAAGCGGGTGAGGGGTTTTTGCTTTCATTGGGAAGGGAGGGAAATACATCTGTTTTAAAAATAACACAAAAATGTCATTTTGTTCTGCTGTGCCTGAACGATACAGAATCGCTAATCGTCTCAATTTCGGTATTATTCATCACAATAAGAGCAGAAAAAGTTTTGAAAGTTTTGAATACAGGATTAGCATCTTTATCACTTAATACACTCAGACCAGTTGCTGTTGAAATTTGATTTTTATGGTGACAATCTCGCTTTAAAGAGAACCCGAGGCGGGGTTCTAACAATGAAATCCGCATACAGAGGCTGGGTCTGCCTATAGAGTCCAGCCTCTGTTGCTAGTCAGATTCCCCCTAAGCCCCCCCTGCGTTTAGCGAGACCCCATTAATCACAGCCGCGCTGTGCGGGCTGTGTTTACCTCACTAATGTCAGTCTCCGCTCTCCCCCGCCTCCTGCATCGCTCCGGTCCCTGACCGCGTCCCTTCCCTCCAATCAGTAGCGAGGGAAGGGACGTGGGCGGGGACCGGAGCTATGCAGGAGGTGGGGGGAGCGGCGAGACTGACATTAGAGAGGTAAACACAGCCCGCTGTGACACGCTGCATGTCGACAGCGCGTCTGTGATTAATGGGGTCTCGCAGAGCGCAGGGGGGGCATAGGGGGAATCTGACTAGCAACAGAGGCTGGGCTCTATAGACAGACCCAGCCTCTGTATGGGGATTTCGTTCTCAGAACCCCACCTCGGGTTCTCTTTAAATTACATACGAGGTGAGGGCATTAAAATTATCTTTACTTACCTGGGGCTTCTTCCAGCCTCTACAAGTCACTGTGTCCCTCACTTCAGTTCCAGTCTTCTCCCGCTGTCAGCCTGTGAAGATCGGCAAACCCAAGGACGGGTCGGGTCTGCCGCACATGCGCGGGCACAAGCCACGCCTACGCACTCCTGTTTCCTCACACATCCATGTTACCCCACCAGCTTTATATACCATACAAACAACATAATCCCCCACCTACAAATGAGTGACCTCACAACGTTGTGCAATGATTGACAGTAGTAAACAATGCACCTCTCATCAAGTATACAAGACATCTGATCAATTAGTAAATCAAGGAGTCAACACAGTGTACACAGTACTACTATAGCCATCACCCGGGACAGTAGGGACGGATCGGAAAGGTAAGATTTATGGCTATAGTAGAACTCAGGGGCGTAGCAATAGGGGGTGCAGCGGTAGCGACCTCATCGGGGTCCTTGGGCCAGAGGGGCCCCGAAGGGCCCTCCCTCAACTACAGTATTAGTTCTCTATTGGTCCTGTGCTCATAATAATCACTTCTATATATACATTGAGTAGTGGTAAACATTAACAAGCTCTTCCCCATCCCCTTCTTGCACCTCTGACACTGTAGTTGCCATTGGCAGGTTTTGGTGCGCCGTATCAATTGTTATGTATAGAGTGCCTGGGGGGGCCCCATTGTAAAACTCGCATCGGGGCCCACAGCTCCTTAGCTACGCCACTGGTAGAACTGTGTACACTGTGTTGACTCCTTGATTTACTAATTGATCAGATGTCTAGTAACCTGAGAGCTGGGCGAAGCTAGGGCGAGAAGGGGCGTGACCGGGTGGGCTCTGAGCTGGACTGTCCAGAAACAATAGGGTCGCCAGGTGTGAAGTAAAGGTGGAGTGTCTTGGCCAGGGGCCAGGACACTATAAGACCAGGGGGCTGGCCATTCAGCCTCCCTTCTTGGATCGTGTGGATACAGCAAACTTCGCTGGAGCTCAGGCTGGGGTAAGTGCAGTTTTTTCTTTACTTGGGCCTTAGCCAGAATTCCCTTCCAACCTTCACCCAGCAGTAAGCACACAGCCAGCAGCTTTCCCCCCTGGGATACCTGCAGCCCAGCCGACTAGCAGATCCCACCACCTATTTTCTGGGCACCCCAGGCATCAATCCACCCAGCTTCCGCCATCCCACCCCACTCATTCCTTCCCAACCAGCTCTACCCCCCCCCCCCCCCGTCCCATCCATCCGATCCCACCCGGTACAGATCCCAGCTACCCAGCTCATCTCGAGCTGCTGGCCGGCACCCCTGCCCTCCCTCTCAGCCATCCCACCCATCCACCGCTAGACCCCCAGGGAAAAAACCTCCTCCCTCCACATCACTGAGCAGCTGCAAGTAGTATAGGGACAAACATGGATGCCCCTATGCAGCAGCTCTGGGACCGGGTGCGGGCCATGCCGGGCGAACAAGGTATGCTGTGGCTGCAGGCACAGCTTACTAACCTGGCTGGTGCGCGCCCGGAGAGCACCAGGAGAAGGAGGCCCCCGGCCCGTTTTAGCCCCGCAGGCTTCCCAGCCAGGAGCAGGAGGCGGGGGGAGGAAGGTCCCATCCGGCCGGATGGCAGCGCGGCGAGCGGTGGGGCCCGGGCCCAATCAGCGGGGGGGCAGGAGAGCGAGGCGGCTGCCACTGAGTGGGGAATAGGTAGTGGGCGGGCGGGGGGTGCAGCGGCGGCAGGTCGGGGAGAGGACAGCAGGCGAGCGGGGAACAGCCTGATCGAGGGCGCCAACCGGGAGGAAGAGAATCACTCACCCGGGGCGGGGAACAGCCCGATCGCGGGGGCCAACAGGGAGGGGGAGGATCACTCACTCGGCCAACGGCAGGCAGCAGGCCCACGCCCCCTCCCTCTCACTGGTCCAACACAAAATGGCCGCCACCCGGAGCCTCAGCAACATGGCCACCGCTCGGGTCTCCGGCAAAATGGCCGCCGCCCGAGCTCAGGGAGCCCAAGGCAAAATGGCCGCCGCCGGGTCAGCGAACATCAAAGCCCCCGCCGGCGCGGCCGAGCGGTACCCGCCGGCGCCGGTGGGGCCAGTGAAGGCCCGGCTCCAGCCCCCACAGTCCTCCGGCCACCGACTCCCTCCCCAGCCAGGCGGCTAGAATCCACCCCCGCATGCAGGCCACACCAACGGGGCCTCCGAGGGGGGCCCAATTCAGCCCCGGGCCAGCAGAAAATCAGGCAGTTGAAGGGCTCGCCACAGAGCCTAGACCCAGTATCGGGGGCCAGCGGGGGGAGGCAGGTGCTTCAGGCAGGGGGCACAAAGGGGGCAAAGGGGCGCAGGGCAGCACAGGGGGAGCGCAGCAGGAGCAGGGAAAAAGGAGCAGCGCGCAGGGGGGCCACGAAAAGCCAAAGCAGGGGCCGGGGGGCAGCCCAGAAGCCCAACAAGGGGGAGGGAGCCAGAGGACGCAAGCGACAGCCGGAGCATGCCGCGGAGGTGAGTCCGGAGGAACAAGGGGGGGAAAGCGAATATGGGAGCTGGAAGAGGACCAGGACCAGTACTGGGGGCAGCAGGACGGGGGATGGGGACATCAGGGAGGCGCTGGGGTAGCAATGGGGGACCCACCACAAGGTCGGGCCAGCAGCAGCGGCGAAGGACGGCAACAGCAGGGGGCACGGCAGCAGTACAACTGGGCGGAGGGAGTCGCCTCTTTGTTATTACCTCCGCAGGTCGCCCATCACGGCTCCGGGGAGCAGATAGCTCAGGGGCCACACGGAAGAGATGGATCAGCGACACTCCAGGAGGCGGGAAACCAAGCAGGTGAGATCAACAGAACGATTACAAATGAAATGCCTGTATCTACAACTGTTAATAGTGTTTCTCAGGAAGGGGACCAGCGGACTTTGCTGCTGGAAATTTTAAAAGCCATTAGGGCAAATAATACAACTCAACAGGCGGGGGCCTGGGGCGGGGGAGAGGAAGCAGGGCCCTCAAAACAAACGGAGGTGTGCGGCTCGATCCCAGAGGTTGGGAACGTTCAACCGCCGGTCGCCGCAACCCCAAAGGTAGCAACGACTGAGAAGCCCGAAGGGGCACCCCGTCTAGCCGATTCGGCTAAGAGCAGCACCTACATCTGTTTTGCGGGCCCCTTAGGTTTTCACGTGTCGGTGGAAACAAAGGAAAAAATTTGGAAGGGACAGTACATTGACATTTTCACAGTGCTCCCCCTGGAGAACTTTAACATAGACAAATGGGAAAAGGGTAAAGAACACCGCAAGGAGGAGGACGACATAAGGAGAATGTATAGATTTATACCCAGGACATTCCCCAACTGGTCCAGGGCGTTCCACATATTCGCCAGCATAGTGGGGGAAAAGACCCCAGAACAATGCGCAGCAATGTTCTGCTACCTAGACGGCATCAGGGAGGCGTACCACAAATACGGGGGGAAGGCCTGGCTGCTATATGATGAGCAGTTTCGCCAAAGGATGGCAGTCAGGTCATCTTTGACGTGGGAACACAGGGACATCATGCTCTGGATGTCGCTGAGTACCCCCGCCAAGCCAGAATACGGGGGTGGGTACAAAGGGATCACCCCCTTTCAAGCGGGTGCCGGCGGGGCGGATGCCTCGCTGGCCCAGCAAAGAAAAGGTTTATGCTGGAACTACAACAATGATACCTGCAAACGGGGAACCACATGCAGGTACAAGCACGATTGCGCAGTCTGCGGGGTCAGCGGGCACCCAGGGGCAAAATGTTACAAGAGAAACAGAAATGCGCAGGGAGTCAAGACAGAGCAAGGAACTGGAAAAGGGGGTCACGCCAGTTAACGTTGGGGCAATGGCCCCATGGCTAGATAGGTACCCCAATAGGGAACAGGCCGACCTTCTAGCATATGGCTTTCGAGAGGGGTTTAGAATACCATGCGAAACGGCCTACCCAAATGACAGGTGCAAAAATTTAAAATCCGCTTACCAATTCCCAGAGGTGGTGGCGCAAAAACTGGATAAGGAGCTAACCATGGAAAGGATGGCAGGTCCTTATCACCACCCACCCATTCCCAAGCTACACATATCACCCCTAGGCGTGGTCCCCAAGAAAGAGGCAGGTAAATACCGCCTTATCCACCACCTATCGCACCCACGGGGCACGTCAGTAAACGACGGGATCGACCCAGACTTAGCGGCGGTACACTACGCATCCTTTGACAGGGCAACAGCCCTGGTGAGAGGAAAAGGCCAAGGGGCACTAATGGGCAAGGTAGATATAGAATCGGCTTTTCGCCTGCTGCCGGTGCACAAGGATAGCCTGCACCTGTTAGGATGCAAGTTTGAAGGAAGATATTATGTCGACCGATGCTTGCCCATGGGTTGCTCAATATCATGCGCGTATTTCGAAGCCTTTAGCACATTCCTAGAATGGGTAGTGAAGAACGAAAGCGGCTCCAAAGGCATAGTTCATTACTTGGACGACTTCCTTTGCGTGGGCCCGGCCGGGTCGGGCGAATGCAGGCAGCTGATGCGCACGCTGGTAGACACATTTGACCTATTCGGGGTACCATTAGCAGCTGAGAAAACTGAGGGCCCAACGAGGCAGATCAAGTTTCTGGGGATAGAGATAGACTCGGAGGCGATGGAATTTAGACTACCTGAGGACAAGGTGAGTGACCTCAGGCTTGAAGTGGGAAAATCCCTGGCAGCCAGGAAAAGGACACTGCGCAAAATACAGTCACTACTGGGTAAACTGAACTTTGCATGCAGGGTCATGCCAATGGGCAGGATCTTCTGCAGGCGCCTAGCCTTTCTGACGAAAGGAATACAGCAGCCCCACCACTTCATCAGCCTAAACCGGGAGACAAAAGATGACTTAAGGGTCTGGGAATCGTTCCTGGCAGTTTATAATGAGAGAACGCTGTGGCCCCAAGAGTGGCGCTCGAACGAGGAGCTGCAGCTCTTCACCGACGCGGCGGGGTCCACAGGCTTTGGAGCCTATTTCAAAGGACGGTGGGTGAGCGGCAGGTGGCCACACCCATGGCTCCGATCACCACTGGGGAAGAACCTGGCCTTTCTAGAATTCTTCCCGCTGGTAGTAGCACTGTTGGTCTGGGGCCACGAGCTAGCCAACAGAGCAGTCCGATTTCGAACGGACAACATGGCAGTAGTCGCAGCGGTAAATAGTCTGACTTCATCATCACCCCCAGTTGTGAGTCTCATTAGGCAGTTCGTACTAAAGTGTCTGCAGCATAACATTACCTTTAGGGCAGTACACATCCCCGGTAAGGAGAATGGGATAGCTGACGCACTGTCTCGTTTTCAGCTGGACCGTTTTCGGAAGTTGGCCCCAGAGGCGGACGAGAGGCCCACACAGATACCACCAGGCCTATGGGACACAGTCTCGACAGACTGGCGAGTTGGGTGAGACAGTCCATCTCACCGACCACTTGGAGGGCTTACAGCAGGGTATGGAATAGGTGGGCGGACTTAGAAATCAGGCACACAACGGGGAACCCCGAAGAAAAAAGGAGCCTTATGCTCCATTTCATCGACAACATATGTACCACGGCTACGTCACCCTCCGCAGTGGACAAGGCCATGGCGGCACTGGCGTTCCTATTTAAGTTAAAGGGGGGAGGAAGATATAACCAAGGTCTTCATGATTCGCCAGGTGGTCAAGGGTTTTAGACGTAGGGGTAAGGAGGAGTTGGGAGGTGATTGCCGAAGGCCCATTACGCTGGCATTGCTGATCGAACTACTGAACGCACTGGAGGTACATTGCCGCAGTGCACACGAAATTCGACTGTTCCAGCTGGCTTTTGCGTTAGCTTTCCATGGGGCTCTAAGGGTGGGGGAGCTGGTAGGCCCCAATAGAAATAGCGGGGGGGGGATACAGCGGAAGGATATCTCGATAGCCCAAGGCAGTTTATGGGTGCACATTCCCAGGTCAAAAACGGACCAGAGGGCCAAAGGAGTAACCCTTAGGCTCAAGGAGATGGCCGGGAGCAGGGCTTGCCCGGTACAACTGTACACAAGTTTTATGCAGGGGCAGTCTGACCGAACCGGTCTGCTCCTGCGGCACGAAGACGGAACTACGCTGTCCAGATTTCAGTTCGTAGCCCTGCTAAAACGCACACTCACAGGGATCGGGTGTGTCGCGGCCGAATACGGGTCACACTCATTTCGCATTGGGACAGCTACCGAGGCAACCAGATGGGGCCTCAGCGCCGAAATGATTAAAAAGATCGGCAGATGGGAATCGCACCGTTTCAGGTCTTACATTCGCCCGCACCTGGCGGAGCGATAAGTGTAGGGCGCGAAGAAGAAGCAAAAAAAAAAAAAAAGTTTGTACTGTAGCATGTTATAATGACTATCATCCCTCACAGGCCGACGAAAATGTATAGTGTGGATAATGGGGCATTCATACATAGTGCGGGCTGAGCGACGAGCTGCAAAGCGAGACAGAGACCGACACCTCGGGCAGGTAAGCGACAACGTGGAGGTTCACTGGCTGGGTCAGGGAGGACTGACAGTCGAGAGGCTGGCCCAGAAATTTTTTAAGTTAGTGAAAGCAAGGGGGTCCCCCGACGTGCTAATGGTCCATATAGGGGGTAACGACGTCGGGTATATGCAGCAGCATCTACTGATGCAAGAACTAATATCACTATTCACGCGGATGTGGTCACTCTGCCCCCATATGACCGTAGTGTGGTCGGAAATCATCCCCAGGCTAACGTGGCGCCCACGCAAGCCCGAGCAGGTCCTAAATCAGTCTCGGGCAAAAATCAATAGAGCCATTTCGAAATTTATGTTCAGGTCTGGGGGGTTAGCGGTCCGTCACACGCTTCTCGAGAGGCCGGCAGGGCACCTGGAAAGGGACGGCGTGCACCTAAATGATCTGGGCAATACCATCTTCTTATATGGCCTGAGAGAGGCTCTCGAGGCAGCGCTCTGCGTTTGGGCGGGCATTCGCCCTTGAGAGGGCAAGGACGAATGCTGTGGCGGGTCCTTGGCAATGCCGTATCTTGGGACATCGAGAAAGTATTCACCACTGAGCTGGCATAACCAATGAATGAGTCGAAAGAGGATCCCATAATGAAATATCATGATAATGGATAATGCATAATGGAGTGAGGAGTGGTGGTGTAATGTGATAATGTAAGCCGAAGGCTAGTGGCCAGCACGCAAGGGCATTGTCAAGGGACCTGCAGAGCGCTCAAGCGCCCCGCCATCTGTTAATGGAAATATGATTGTTATTGTAATATGTGTTTTTTACCCCTCCCCCTTTTTACCCATCTTTTATTTCAATGTTTCGCTGTCACAGCTCAACTAATGTTTAATGTTAATACTGTAATAAAGCTGTGGCCTTATAACTCCAATTGGGTGTCATAGCTTTTGTTACGGTAATTGAGAAGGTCGGCTCAAATAGGGCCCTACCCTGGTCATGCATACTTGATGAGAGGTGCATTGTTTACTACTGTCAATCATTGCACAACGTTGTGAGGTCACTCATTTGTAGGTGGGGGATTATGTTGTTTGTATGGTATATAAAGCTCTTGGAGTGAACATGCTATGTAACCACATGCCTTGATAAAGGGGGACCCTGTGTGGCCCCCGAAACAATTGTTGGTGTATCGTGTGGAAACTGGCACAATAAACAATATGTGCGTTGAAGATTGGTGTGCTGACGATTCTTGCTACCTGGACTCCTCTGAGGACAGTCCGAGACATGACTATATACCCTGTAAAATGCTGCAGATTGCAGAAGATGTCATCCATCATAATAATTAGTAGGGATGGCCAATGTGATGCTTATAATTTTAAGTTGATGCTAATTTTATTCAAATATATGCAGCTTAGAAATTAGCCAATTAAATGCAGCAACTGCTATTGTCTACCACTATGTGCAATTTCAACAATTTACAGTGTCATAGTTAAAGTGAACCTGAGGTGAAAGTGGAGTCTGGAGGATGCCATATTTATTTCCGTTTAAACAATTCCAATTGCCTGGCAGTCCTGCTGGTCTCTTTGGCTGCAGTAGTGTCTGAATCACACCAGAAACAAGCATGCTGCTAATCTTGTTAGATCTGACAATAACGTCAGAAAAACCTGATCTGCTGCATGCTTGTTCAGGGGCTATGGCTAAAAGTATTAGAGGCAGAGGATCAGCAGGGCTGCAAGGCAACTAGTATTGCATAAAAGGAAATAAATATGGCAGCCTCCATATAACTCTCACATCGGGCTCACTTAAAGGATACCTGAAGTGACATGTGACATGATGAGATAGACATGTGTATGCACAGTGCCTAGCACACAAATAACTAGGCTGTGTTCCTTTTTTCTTTCTCTGCCTGAAAGAGTTAAATACTCAGGTATGCAAGTGGCTGACTCAGTCCTGACTCAGACAGGAAGTGACTACAGTGTGACCCTCCCTGATAAGAAATTCCAACTATAAAACATTTTCCTAGCAGAAAATGGCTTCTGAGAGCTGGAAAGAGGTAAAAAAGGGAAATTTCTTATCAGTAAGGGTCACGCTGTAGTCACTTCCTGTATGAGTCAGGACTGAGTCAGCCACTTACATACCTGATATTTAACTCTTTCAGGCAGAGAAAGAAAAAAAGGAACACAGCCTAGTTATTTGTGTGCTAGGCACTGTACATACCCATGTCTATCTCATCATGTCACATGTCACTTCGGGTAACCTTTAAAAAAAAAGAAAAAATCTCTGCTAATATTTGCACTACTTTCTATTAAATGCCTGGAATGTTTGGCTGTATTCGCGGCAGACACACAGAATCGCTCACACACCGGCCAGTGTTCTGCCAGCCAGGAAAACCTTCAGAATCAGAGCAGTGTTTATTTCCTGCTTGGCTCCCTATCCATCTTCTCGCTCACCTTCTGCTGTCCATATACATTAATCTCAGCACTTCAGGTGACTCAAACGTTTCCCAGGAATCCGCAGCGCCAGGAGGTGATGAAATCCCTCAGATTCCAAGAAATGATTTCTGAGTGCCGCGGGTCTTCTACGCCTCCAATGTCGCTGTCTCTACTTCCTCTAATACTCCCACCATTGTATGCCCGCTACTCCCCCCCTCCAGGCTACCTATAGCTGGCTATACTGGGGGCACCTATACCTGGCTATACAGGGGGCACCTATACCTGGCTATACAGGGGGCACCTATAACTGGCTACGTATACAAGGGGCACCTATACCTGGCTATACTAGGGGCACCTACAACTGGCTATACAGGGGGCACCTATACCTGGCTATACAGGGGGCACCTATAACTGGCTACGTATACAAGGGGCACCTATACCTGGCTATACTAGGGGCACCTACAACTGGCTATACAGGGGGCACCTATACCTGGCTATACAGGGGGCACCTATAACTGGCTACGTATACAAGGGGCACCTATACCTGGCTATACTAGGGGCACCTACAACTGGCTATACAGGGGGCACCTATAACTGCTTACCTATACTGGAGGTACCTAGAAACCTGGCTACCTATACTGGGGGCACCTATACCTGGCTACCTATACTGGGGGCATCTATATCTGGCTACCTATACTGGGGGCACCTACAGGGCCACTGCTCCCATTGAGGCAAGAGGGGCAATTGCCACAGGGCCCCTGAGCACTTGCAGGGCCCCAAACTTTGCTGCCCCCCATCCCCAGCTTTCCTACTGCTTCAAGGATGAAGTCCCTGGGACCCCTGCAGTGTTGTAAGGAATATCAACTCACCTTTCCCGGCATATCCTCTGCCACAGCTGAGCAGCTAATTTGTAAGCACAGGATGTTAACAATATGTCTGCTTCTATGAAAGCAGGAAGTAAACACACTGCAGATGTATCGCAGGAGTCATGTAAGCTGTAACAAAGAAATGTTTTTTCTTTAAAGGTTATTATGCTGTTGCTTATCTTTTAGAGCAGAGAGGAAGTTCTGAGTTCAGGTCCACTTTAAGTTACAAACTTAAATTGGTCTGTGTGTGTGTCAGGCAGTCGGGGGAGGGGAGCAGCATTTGAGCAGTCAGGGGATGGGGTGGTGAGTTGGAAAGCTGAGTATTAATATCAGCAACATTTGTTTTAGATTTAAAATGGAAACAAAGTAAATGCATAAAGCCACACAGACATAAACATAGCAGCATCGTCTTCCTATTTCCATAGCTAAATATTATGGTTAGTTTGGCATTTGGAGCGGAGTGGCACCTTAGTGAAATCGTCTCTAAGGGGCGTTTTGGAAAAGAATATGTCATTTGCTTTGACTGCGGTGAGGAGTACGATGCGGCAGAATAAATGATCAGGGCTTCCATTCCATTTCTGCACTTTAAATATTTATTTAAGGGTAAACTCTCCTTTCCGATAAGTATAGAACATTTCGAGCTAGGAAGTAAGCGGCTCACGATCTCTGCGGCGGCCGGAACGCAGCTGCCATTGTTTATCGGTTTTATTCTAGAAGAAGAGAGAAGTGGAAGAAGAAGAGAGCGACAAAGAATTTTATTTTTTATGTATTTATTACAGAAAAATAGATGGTTAAAAAAGAAATACAGTAAAGGCATATACAGGTAGTCCCCGACTTACGAACGCCCGACTTACGAATGACCCGCCGATACGAACGGCATGGATTCTGTGTTTCCATGGGAACAAATCAAAAAAAAAAATTTTCCAAATTGGACTTTTTTGAGAAAATCCATTTTAAAAAAATTCAAAGAAAAAATGGCTTTTAAACTTGTATAAGCAGGTGCAGAGGGCAGAGGTGACATAGAGGGGGACACTGGAGGCACAGGGGGGCACAGAGGAGGTACAAGGGACAAAGATGGAACAATGATCCGACTTAAGAACAGATTCAGGTTAAGAACGAATCTACAGTCCCTATCTCATTAGTTAACCTGGGACTACCTGTACAGGAAAAGCGGGGAGGGTATAGGATAGACTGACAGCTGTTTCGCAACTTCAGTTGCTTCCTCAGAGGCAGTAGAGAAATAGATGGCGTGTTGAGGTCGGGGCGTGGCTACTGCCATCTAAGATGGACGCATAAGAGCAGAGCTCGCACCTTAAGCGCATCTTCAAGTGACCAGTGGTGCTCATCCGGATTCCGGATATCCGGGTAACCTCGATATCCGAACTTTTTTCAGCTATCCGACCAGATTCGGATTCCGGATACCTGGGCCCAAATCCGGATAGCTATCTGCGGATAGTTGGCTGGCAATGCGGTTATCTGGCAGATATCCGCGGATATCTGCAGAAATCCGACAATTGAGATACTGTAAGAGGTCCAGGACGTCATTTAGCCAATCAGAGGGCTCCCAGCAGAAGCCCTAGCAACCAATCACAGAGGGGAACCCTGGCCAGACCCACCTGACCTCATTGAGCCAATCAGAGGACTCCCAGCCTAAGGCCTTGTTCACATCTGCTGCGCTGAAAAACGTGTGAAAGCGCGTGGTAAAAAACGCATGCGCTTGCTTTAGTGCACATTTCTGTGCGTTGCGCTGTGCTTCTTTAAAGCACGTTTTGCTTACTGTAGCAGCAGCAGTTGTCAATAAAACTTTGTTTTTGTATGTAAATGTATTTTTTTCTCCAACTAGGGGTAAAAACCGCATGCACTTCTATGCGCTTGTACGCGCTTCTATGCGCTAAAAAAGCACACCCATTCACTTGCATTGATGTGTGTTTTACAGCTCAGCGCACAGAAATGCATGCAACACTACGTTTTTGTAACGCTGCTCAGCACAGCGCATAGATGTGAACCAGCTACATTTAGTTACATAGAAAAATCAATACCATGCTGAACGCACAGGGCAGTGCGCTGTGGAAAGCGCACAGAAACGTCCCTGATGTGAACGAGGCCTATGCCCTGGCACCCAATCACAGAGAGGCACACTGGCCAGCCCCCCTGTACAATAAGGAGGGCTACCATGATGAGACATATCGTCCCTTGCTTGTGAATGCTCACTGAGAGACATGCTCCAGTGCTGCTGGCCTAGCAAGTGCTTACACAGTGATAAACCTAAAGCTGTTCAGTGATTAACCCCTTCACTATCACTACACTATTGTTATACTGTTAATTAGAGTAGCTAGATTTCATTCAGTGAGTGACAGTCAGAGTGTGTGCTCCAGTGCTGCTGGCCTAGCAAGTGCTGTACACAGTGATAAACCTAAAGCTGTTCAGTGATTAACCCCTTCACTATCACTACACTATTGTTGTATTGTTAATTAGCTTGATTTCATTGTGTCACAGTCAGAGTGTGTGCTCCAGTGCTGCTGCAGGCAGCTGCTATGTGTCTGTGTGTGTGCTGAGCCTGTACACAGACCACCAGGCCAGCTGCTGCCTGCTGGACAGCTATTAGCCTTAGCTAGCTATAGTAAAGGTTAGGTTAGGGATTAGGGAATAGGATTACTGTGTCATTTTGTAGTTAGTACTGTAGTACTGCAGTCAGTGCTAGTAGAGTAGTAGTACTACCGTGTTAGCTTACTACAGAACTGCTGTGCTGCTGAGCAGTGCCAGTGTGACAGTCAGTGTCTTCTCCTCTGCTGTCTGACTGTCACTCGGCATGTTGCACTTGCCACGTGGCACTTGGCACGTGGCACTTTGCACATGGAAGGTGGCACGTGGCACTTGGATGTGTCACGTGCAATGTGCCACGTGCAAAGTGAAAAGTGCCATGTGCAAAGTGCAAAGTGCCACGTGCAAAGTCCTACATGCCACATGCAAAGTGCCACGTGCAAAGTGCCAAGTGCAAAGTGCCACGTGTAAAGGGCAAAGTGCCACGTGGAAAGTGCAACGTGCAAAGTGCAGAGTGCCACATGGCACTTGGATGTGTCACGTGCAATGTGCCACGTGCAAGGTGAAAAGTGCAACGTGCAAAGTGCAAAGTGCCACGTGCAAAGTCCTACATGCCACATGCAAAGCGCAAAGTGCCACGGGAAAAGTGCAAAGTGCCACGTGCAAAGTGCAGAGTGCCACATGCAAAGTGCCACGTGCAAAGTGTAAAGTGAAACGTGCAAAGTGCATAGTGCCACGTGCAAAATATTTTGTGTGTGTGTGTGTGTGTGTGTGTGTGTGTGTGTGTGTGTGCGAAAGAAGGCTTCTGCATTTAAAAATTCTTTCTTAACCAGTACCCTGTACACTGTAGTGTGTATCTACTCCCCCCTGGATTCCACTTCACGACCAGGGGTGTAGATACTAGATACACATATCTCTGTATTTACAAGCAGCGCGCGTGCCTGCAACCCTTGCAGCAAAGTACTTTTTGGTGAATGGAAATATGTGTTCCCAAAATCGCTCAAAGTGCCCATAGTGAATGGTCACCTGCATCAGCGAGATGCTGGTGGTCATTCACAAAATGAAAGTGTGCACAGTAATATTTTGCTTCCTGTGTACTGATGCGCGGTGACATCTAGTGGCCAAAATTAAAAATACATCTTACCCATTCATTAGAAAAAGAAAAGAAAACATAAATCCCCCATTACTTATTAACCCCCTGTTCCCGTTCTCCATAGTTATAAAATAAAACACTTTAAAAAAAAGTGTTACAGCATTAAAAAACAAATCAGAAATAGTTACCTTAAAGATGAGATGAGATATACATGTGATGATGAAATAGACATGTGTATGTACAGTGCCAAGCACACAAATAACTAGGCTGTGTCCCTTTTTGTCTTTCTCTGCCTCAAAGAGTTAAACATCAGGTATAAAACAGTTTCTGTCCAGGTTGGGATTGGGTCGGGACTGGGTCATACTAGCATAAGCCTCACTGATAAGTAATTACAGCCATAAAATACTTTCCTGTCAGTAAAAGGCTTCTGAGAGCAGGAAAAAGATAAAAAGGGTCAATAATTCATAGATTTGAGTTCTAGCATGCTTCAGTGAAGGTGTCATTGAGCAGAAACAAAAAGACAGTAAAAACTTAAAAACTAGATAAAATATAAAATAAAACTGTGGGATATCTGAGAAAGTCATTTTTAGGAGAAGGAGGATAGATACAATTGTTTTTATCATCAGTTTATTTTCACCTCGGATGTCCTTTAAGGACTCAGCTTTTTTTTTTATATGTATGTCATAAGGGTATATCACTGTTATTTTTCCAAATTAGGGCTTGTAATTATTGATTTAGTATAAAGAAACACAAAATGGAAAAAATACAACTTTATTTCCAAATAAAATATTGTCACCATACATTGTACTACATGTGGATTTTATGTACTGTAGCACATTTTATTTTAAAACTATAATGGCTTAAAAATTTGAAATATTTTTTCTTATAATTACCTTTAAAATGCATATGAATTAAGATAGTTCTCAGCAAAAAGTACCACCCAAAGAAAACCTCATTCATGGCGAAAAAAAACAAAAAACAATACATCGATCATTTTGGTGTGATATAAGTAGCAATCAAGTTATTGCTATTATAATGAATGGAAGGAGCGTGAAATAGAAAAATTGCTGTGGTTTTTAAGGGGGAATAACCTGTAGTAGGGAAGTGGTTAAAAAATATTTCACATAGCCAGAACTAACAAAATTGAAATACTTGTTTTATAAACTAGTTTTACTAAAAAAAAGTTTGCAAAAGCAAATTCAAGGCGACAGCAAACAATCAGTCCACACAACTCATCTTTGAAATTGGCGGTGTCTTTCACGCGCTGTCCTCTCTGCTGCACTACCCAACTACACAGAGAACTTCTTCCTGACTAGACTTGCTTTTGTCTTTTTCAAAAACACCCACAGGCACATGACCTAATTTCCTGTCATTTCAGGAAGAAGAACATTAAAACACATGGCAATTCCTTTGTTAAAATAAATTAATCAAAAGAGAAAAAAAGGAAAATGAAAAGTGAAAGCATGTGTCAGCTGCAACTGCAACCTACACAAGTACACACAAAGGAATCCGGATACAGAATAATCTAAGGAATTCATTTTAAAAAATGTGATTTCCACTACAGTCAGGCACTTTGAAAGTGATTTATTTGACAGTCAAGGACAGACAGAGCCACTCTGCAATCAAGTGCCTACGCAGATCTAAATCATTTTGGTAAAGAATTTCATACAGTCAAGCAGGGGAAGGACACATTAGGGCGTGTTCACTAATTATTGGTAAAATGTATTTGCGCAGACATAAATGTTACTGACACAGTCTGCAAATGTAGCTTGCAAAACGCGTGTTATTATATACACTACACATACACTGCTTGTGTAATGCGTGTTATGCAGATAACGCAGCTTGCGTTATGCCAGCAAGGTGAATGTTGTGTTTACAATGCGAGTTGTGCAAACTGCGTCATGTATGTGATGTTGTTTGTGTACTTTTACTTGATGTGTGCATTTGTGGTGCATTGCTCCTGTCGCAATGCATCGTACCGCAAAAAATCGGCATCCATATGACGATGCACCACAGTGCAGTGACAAGGTCATAAGCATTGCGCCGCCTGCTGGCTAGTGACGTACTCACTGCTGGGCAGGAAGTATATCACTGGGATTCCAGTTAGTCTGCGCATGCACGCCGAGTCGCATAATCTGTTTGGTAGGCACAGATCCTGCGGTAACACAATACAGACTTTGCGTCAGATCAGATGTGTTCATGACCCTACACCACAGTGGCGAAAGGGTCAGCTAGTGGCATAGTGGCCTACTCAGGAAGTATGTCACTGGGATTCCCTTCGGTCTGCGCATGTGCGCCACTTCCGTTGTGCACACTTGCTGCGTTGCCCACTCATAGCACCTTGCAATATGAAAGGGTAACGCAATGCAGGTTTTCAGATTTATTGCAAACACCCCAATATTTCAGCCAATGGGGTTAATTTGCTAAAATATAACTTATGAAATTGTTTCACATCTGTCTTTACTCTCTGCTTATCTATCCCACTTCATAATTTATCATCTCTTTGGGTTGATTCACAAAGTGTATTGACCTTTCACCGATGTGGAGGCTGTTGGAACAGGATGAAGAGGATGTTTTTGGCCACTTGGTTACCATGGTTGGTCATTCCTGAAGTGGAAGAGTAGTTTAAAGAGGAACTCCCGTGAAAATAATGTAATAAAAAAAAGTGCTTCATTTTTACAATAATTATGTATACATGATTTAGTCAGTGTTTGCCCATTGTAAAAGCTTTTAAATCCCTGATTTACATTTTGACATTTATTACATGATGACATTTTTACTGTTGGCAGGTGATGTAACTGCTGCATGTTTTTTTGGCAGTTGGAAACAGCTGTAAACAGCTATTTCCCACAATGCAACAAGGTTCACAGAGAGAAAACTGCCAGAAGTACGTACTCAAAAGTTTCTTGTGGGAGGGGTGTCACCACAATATCAGCCATACAGCGCCCCCTGAAGGTCTGTTTGTAAAAAGGAATAGATTTCTCATGTAAAAGCATATCAGCTACTGATTGGGATAAAGTTAAATTCTTGGTCAGAGTTTCTCTTTAAGGTGTAATCTGCAGACCAGTACAATAACGGTATTCTGGGTTTTAACCACTTCACCTCCAAGGGTTTTTCCCCTTAAAAAAAAAACAGAGCAATTTTCCCCTGTCAGTTAGTGTTGGGCGAACATCTAGATGTTCGGGTTCGGGCCGAACAGGCCGAACATGGCCGCGATGTTCGGGTGTTCGACCCGAACTCCGAACATAATGGAAGTCAATGGGGACCCGAACTTTTGTGCTTTGTAAAGCCTCCTTATATGCTACATACCCCAAATTTACAGGGTATGTGCACCTTGGGAGTGGGTACAAGAGGAAAAAAAAATTTAGCAAAAAGAGCTTATAGTTTTTGAGAAAATCGATTTTAAAGTTTCAAAGGGAAAACTGTCTTTTAAATGCGGGAAATGTCTGTTTTCTTTGCACAGGTAACATGCTTTTTGTCGGCATGCAGTCATAAATGTAATACATATAAGAGGTTCCAGGAAAAGGGACCGGTAATGCTAACCCAGCAGCAGCACACGTGATGGAACAGGAGGAGGGTGGCGCAGGAGGAGAAGGCCACGCTTTGAGACACAACAACCCAGGCCTTGCATGAGGACAAGAAGCGTGCGGATAGCATGCTTTGTACCACCATGCAGTCATAAATGTAATAAAGATAAGTGGTTCAATAAACAGGGACCACGCGGCAACGCTAACCCAGCAGCAGCACACGTGATGGAACAGGAGGAGGCGCAGGAGGAGAAGGCCACGCTTTGTGAGACACAACAACCCAGGCCTTGCATGAGGACAAAAAGCGTGCGGATAGCATGCTTTGTACCGCCATGTAGTCATAAATGTAATAAAGATAAGAGGTTCAATAAACAGGGACCACGCGGCAACGCTAACCCAGCAGCAGCAGCAGCAGCAGCACACGTGATGGAACAGGAGGAGGCGCAGGAGGAGAAGGCCACGCTTTGTGAGACACAACAACCCAGGCCTTGCATGAGGACAAAAAGCGTGCGGATAGCATGCTTTGTACCGCCATGTAGTCATAAATGTAATAAAGATAAGAGGTTCAATAAACAGTGACCACGCGGCAACGGTAACCCAGCAGCAGCAGCAGCACACGTGATGGAACAGGAGGAGGCGCAGGAGGAGAAGGCCACGCTTTGTGAGACACAACAACCCAGGCCTTGCATGAGGACAAAAAGCGTGCGGATAGCATGCTTTGTACCGCCATGTAGTCATAAATGTAATAAAGATAAGAGGTTCAATAAACAGGGACCACGCGGCAACGGTAACCCAGCAGCAGCAGCAGCAGCAGCAGCACACGTGATGGAACAGGAGGAGGCGCAGGAGGAGAAGGCCACGCTTTGTGAGACACAACAACCCAGGCCTTGCATGAGGACAAAAAGCGTGCGGATAGCATGCTTTGTACCGCCATGTAGTCATAAATGTAATAAAGATAAGAGGTTCAATAAACAGGGACCACGCGGCAACGCTAACCCAGCAGCAGCAGCAGCAGCAGCACACGTGATGGAACAGGAGGAGGCGCAGGAGGAGAAGGCCACGCTTTGTGAGACACAACAACCCAGGCCTTGCATGAGGACAAAAAGCGTGCGGATAGCATGCTTTGTACCGCCATGTAGTCATAAATGTAATAAAGATAAGAGGTTCAATAAACAGGGACCACGCGGCAACGGTAACCCAGCAGCAGCAGCAGCACACGTGATGGAACAGGAGGAGGCGCAGGAGGAGAAGGCCACGCTTTGTGAGACACAACAACCCAGGCCTTGCATGAGGACAAAAAGCGTGCGGATATAGCAGCAATGCTTTTTGCCGCCATGCAGTCATAAATGTAATACAGATGAGAGGTTCAATAAACAGGGACCGGAAACGCTAAACCATCCCAGATGTTCATCGGTCATGTTACTTGGTTGGGGTCCAGGAGTGTTGCGTAGTCGTTTCCAATCCAGGATTGATTCATTTTAATTTGAGTCAGACGGTCTGCATTTTCTGTGGAGAGGCGGATACGCCGATCTGTGATGATGCCTCCGGCAGCACTGAAACAGCGTTCCGACATAACGCTGGCTGCCGGGCAAGCCAGCACCTCTATTGCGTACATTGCCAGTTCGTGCCAGGTGTCTAGCTTCATGCCCGGTTTCAGGTCCAGCGGTGCCAGCCACAAATCCGTCTGTTCCTTTATTCCCCTCCAAATTTCCTCCCCTGTGTGCTGCTTATCCCCAAGGCAGATCAGCTTCAGCAACGCTTGCTGACGCATGCCAACAGCTGTGCTGCACTGCTTCCACGATCCTACTGCTGCTGGTGCTGGGTTAGCATTTCCGGATGAGGTACAGCTTTGAGATGCGTTGGAGGAGAAGGAGTCAGAGAGGTAGGTGCTGCTGTTGTTATCCAGCTGTTTGCGGCGTGGGCAACACCCGCGCCGTAGCAGGTGAGGAATCGCTGCCAGGCTCCACAAGGTTCACCCAGTGCGCGGTAAGGGAGATGTATCGACCCTGGCCGAACGCACTCGTCCAGGTGTCAGTGGTGAGGTGAACCTTGCAGGCAACGGCATTCTTCAAGCTTCGGGTTATTTAGCTGACCACGTGCTCATGCAACTCAGGCACTGCAGAGCGCGCAAAGTGGTAGCGGCTGGGAACCACGTAACGTGGGATGGCCACTGACATCATGCCCTTGAAGCTGTTTGTCTCCACCACTCGATATGGCAGCATTTCGCAGGCCAGAAGCTTGGCTATGCTGGCTGGCTGTTACTGCCACGGCCCGGGGGTCATTTGCTGGCAATTTCCTCTTGTGCTCAAACATCTCAGAAACAGACAACTCAACCGTAGCGCTGCACACCGAAGGGCTGTTGGTTGTTGTGTTTGATGAACACTGGGAGACCTCAAGAGCACTAGTCCGGAAAGTGACAGTGTCAGCATCGTCTGATGTTTGTGAATGTTGTGAACCACGCAATGGCTGGGCTACTGCTGCTGCTGAGGCGGGTCTGGTGGTGAGTCTGGTGAACCCAAGGGAGGCAGTGTTGCTGGTGGTACCCTGTCCTGCCGCGTTTGCCCACAGAGTGGGATGTTTGGATAGAATGTGGCGGCTCATGCTGGTGGTGGAGAGGTTGTTAATACTTTTCCCCCTGCTCAGGCGGGTCTTGCACACCTTGCAAATCGCCATGGTAACATCCTCAGTGCAGTCTTCAAAGAAAGCCCAGACTTTAACTGGCTGAGGACTCGGACCTCGTGCGTGATGTGCTGGTGCTGCTTAACCCACTGCTGGACGCTTGAGAGGTCATCCAAGTAATTATCTGGTCCTGTTCTTTTGGATCTGTGAGGGTTGTTGTCCTGGACAACATGGGCAGTATTGAGTGGGTTTTCTTGGGTGCTCCCCTGTGGCCTGTACGTGAACCGTCAGGGGAAACACCTCTTCCCTTGCCCCTCCCTCTTTCACCGGATTTCTTCCTCATTTCACTTATCCTTAAAGTACACGCTGACTGGCAGCAGTACAGTGGCAGTACAGAAATGCTATACAGTGGTGGGTGAGCGGTGTACCACTATTGTCAGCAGTGACACAGAGCACAATGCTATACAGTGGCGGGTGAGCGGTGTACTACTGTTCCCAGCAGACACAGAGTGGAAGTAAACACAATGCTATATAGTGTGGCTGAGCCGTGTACACAGAGTGGCATTAAACACAATGCTATATAGTCTGCTATATAGTCACCCCGAACAGGGTGATGTTCTGCAGAACCCGAACAGTGGCAAACACTGTTCGCCCAACACTACTGGGAGGGAACGCAGATTTTAGTACCTAAACACACGATACAACATGTTTTCCGGGGTCGGACTCTGAGGCACATACAGATGGTCCCGATCATCATCCTCATCATACAACTCTTCTCCTGAGTCTGACCCACCCACCACCTCTGCCACCCCAACATCCCCAGACACAGACCCCTCATCGTCCTCAACATTAACTTGGGATGCTGGCCTGAGCCAGACCTCCTCCTCCACATCAGGCCCCATCATCTCCTCAATGGCAGCCCTCATTAATCGCTCTGGCGACGGACTGATGGACACAACGTTCTCCTCCGGGGAGGGCTGCTGCTGACCACTGGCTGCTGGGGTGGATGTTATAGCTTGCGTGGGGCGTTGGCTGTTGCTGTTGTTGGGAGTGCTGCTCACAGCGGAGGTCTCTGGGGAACTCATGTTGAGCTCATATAGTGGTTGACGGTGAGTGGAGTATTACTGATCCCAGCAATATACACACTGACTGGCAGAGTACGCAATGCTATATAGTGTGGCTGAGCGGTGTACACAGAGTGGCAGTAAACACAATGCTATATAGTCTGGCTGAGCGAGCGGTGTACTACTGTTCCCAGCAGAATCAGAGTGGCAGTAAACAATGGTATATAGTCTGGCTGAGCGGTGTACATAGAGTGTCAGTAAACAATGGTATATAGTCTGGCTGAGCGAGCGGTGTACTACTGTTCCCAGCAGAATCAGAGTGGCAGTAAACAATGGTATATAGTCTGGCTGAGCGGTGTACATAGAGTGTCAGTAAACAATGGTATATAGTCTGGCTGAGCGAGCGGTGTACTACTGTTCCCAGCAGAATCAGAGTGGCAGTAAACAATGGTATATAGTCTGGCTGAGCGGTGTACACAGAGTGTCAGTAAACAATGGTATATAGTCTGGCTGAGCGGTGTACACACAATGCTATATAGTCTGCTATATAGTGTCAGTAAACAATGGTATATAGTCTGGCTGAGCGGTGTACACAGAGTGTCAGTAAACAATGGTATATAGTCTGGCTGAGCGAGCGGTGTACTACTGTTCCCAGCAGAATCAGAGTGGCAGTAAACAATGGTATATAGTCTGGCTGAGCGGTGTACACAGAGTGTCAGTAAACAATGGTATATAGTCTGGCTGAGCGGTGTACACACAATGCTATATAGTCTGCTATATAGTGTCAGTAAACAATGGTATATAGTCTGGCTGAGCGAGCGGTGTACTACTGTTCCCAGCAGAATCAGAGTGGCAGTAAACAATGGTATATAGTCTGGCTGAGCGGTGTACACAGAGTGTCAGTAAACAATGGTATATAGTGTGGCTGAGTGGTGTACACAGAGTGTCAGTAAACAATGGTATATAGTCTGGCTGAGCGGTGTACACAGAGTGTCAGTAAACAATGGTATATAGTCTGGCTGAGCGAGCGGTGTACTACTGTTCCCAGCAGAATCAGAGTGGCAGTAAACAATGGTATATAGTCTGGCTGAGCGGTGTACACAGAGTGTCAGTAAACAATGGTATATAGTGTGGCTGAGTGGTGTACACAGAGTGTCAGTAAACAATGGTATATAGTCTGGCTGAGCGGTGTACACAGAGTGGCAGTAAACACAATGCTATATACTCTGGCTGAGCGAGCGGTGTACTACTGTTCCCAGCAGACACAGAACAGTAAACAGAATGCTATATAGTGTGGCTGAGCGAGCGGTGTACCACTATTCCCAGCAGACACAGAACAGTGAACAGAATGCTATATAGTGTGGCTGAGCGAGCGGTGTACCACTATTCCCAGCAGACACAGAACAGTAAACAGAATGCTATATAGTGTGGCTGAGCGAGCGGTGTACCACTATTCCAAGCAGACACAGAACAGTGAACAGAATGCTATATAGTGTGGCTGAGCGAGCGGTGTACCACTATTCCCAGCAGACACAGAGTGGCAGTAAACAGAATGCTATATAGTGTGGCTGAGCGAGGTACACAGAGTGGCAGTAAACAGAATGCTATATAGTGTGGCTGAGCGAGCGGTGTACCACTATTCCCAGCAGACACAGAACAGTGAACAGAATGCTATATAGTGTGGCTGAGCGAGCGGTGTACCACTATTCCCAGCAGACACAGAACAGTGAACAGAATGCTATATAGTGTGGATGAGCGAGCGGTGTACCACTATTCCCAGCAGACACAGAACAGTAAACAGAATGCTATATAGTGTGGCTGAGCGAGCGGTGTACCACTATTCCCAGCAGACACAGAACAGTGAACAGAATGCTATATAGTGTGGCTGAGCGAGCGGTGTACCACTATTCCCAGCAGACACAGAACAGTGAACAGAATGCTATATAGTGTGGCTGAGCGAGCGGTGTACTACTGTTCCCAGCAGACACAGAACAGTACACAGAATGCTATATAGTGTGGCTGAACGAGCGGTGTACTACTGTTCCCAGCAGACACAGAACAGTACACAGAATGCTATATAGTGTGGCTGAACGAGCGGTGTACCACTATTCCAAGCAGACACAGAACAGTGAACAGAATGCTATATAGTGTGGCTGAGCGAGCGGTGTACCACTATTCCCAGCAGACACAGAGTGGCAGTAAACAGAATGCTATATAGTGTGGCTGAGCGAGGTACACAGAGTGGCAGTAAACAGAATGCTATATAGTGTGGCTGTGCAAGCGGTGTACTACTATTCCCAGCAGACACAGAGTGGCAGTAAACAGAATGCTATATAGTGTGGCTGAGCGAGGTACACAGAGTGGCAGTAAACAGAATGCTGAGCGAGCGGTGTACTACTATTCCCAGCAGCGACACACAATGACTGGGGGGGACCCTGGCTAGCGTGGCTGGAGCGCGAACTACCCTGCCTGCCTACCCAAAGCTAAACCCACAGACAAATGGCGGAGATATGACGTGGTTCGGGTATTTATTTACCCGAACCACGTGACAGTTCGGCCAATCAGAGCGCGTTCGGGTCCGAACCACGTGACCCGTTCGGCCAATCACAGCGCTAGCCGAACGTTCGGGGAACGTTCGGCCATGCGCTCTTAGTTCGGCCATATGGCCGAACGGTTTGGCCGAGCACCGTCAGGTGTTCGGCCGAACTCGAACATCACCCGAACAGGGTGATGTTCTGCAGAACCCGAACAGTGGCGAACACTGTTCGCCCAACACTACTGTCAGTGCTCCTTTTATTCATTCGCCTATAACTTTATTACTACTTATCACTAGTGATGCTGTAGAACTGCTCGTCAGCGAACACCTATGGGCAGCCTGGCCCTGTACTACTTCCGGGTCGCAATGTCCCACAGTAGTATGCATGCCCTAGCCCGGACGTGTTCATTAGCGCACATCCTTTACTGCGCGCCTGTGGCTGGACACGCTTCATGACCTCCAAGGAAGAGCACCACCAGGCCAGGGCATGCATACTAATGAACGTGTCCATGCTAGGGCATGTGTACTACTGCGGGACATTGAGACCCGGAAATAGTACAGGGCCAGGCTGCCCATAGGTGTTCGCTGGCGAGCTGTTTGCCTACATCACTACTTATCACAAGGAAACAATCCATACCTATTTTTCACCACCAATTAGGCTTTCTTTGGGGGTTAATTTTTGCTAAGAATGATTTAATCCTAAATGCGTATTAACAGGAATAATAAGAAAAAATTGAAAAAAAGTATTATTTCTCAGTTTTCGGCCATTATAGTTTTAAAATAATACATGTTACCGTAATTAAAACTTTTAATTAAGGTAGCATGTATTATTTTAAAACTATAATGGCCGAAAACTACACATTTTATTTGCCCATTTTATTTTATTTGCCCATTTGTCCCGGTTATTGCAACGTTTAAAATTTTTCCCTAGTACAATACATATGGCCAATATTTTATTTGAAAATAAAGGTGCATTTTTTCAGTTTTGCATTCATCACTAATTACAAGCCCATAATTTAAAAAAAAGTAACAGTAATATACCTTTTTGACATACAGGATCTTCTCAAAAAATTAGCATATTGTGATAAACTTCATTATTTTCTGTAATGTACTGATAAACATTAGACTTTCATATATTTTAGATTCATTATACACAACTGAAGTAGTTCAAGCCTTTTATTGTTTCAATATTGATGATTTTGGCATACAGCTCATGAAAACCCAAATTTCCTATCTAAAAAAATTAGCATATTTCATCCGACCAATATGCTAATAAAACAAAAAAAGTCAACCTTTAAATAATTATATTCAGTCTGATGCTACTTCCTGTTTAAACAGGAAGTAGCGTGAGGCACTTAGTGATCAGACCTCCCCTCCCCGTCGATGTGTGGCCATGTTTTCCCCTCATGTTGCGACCCCTCCTGCCCCACAAAACGGCCCTGAGTAGCCACGGGGGAGGGGGGGGGGGGAATCCAAATTTTTACAGGGGGCTCGATGATCTCTAGTTACGCCCCTGTATCCCACCCACAGTCCCATGTCTAGATGCGGTATATCTTGTTTGTATCACACAGAAGCGGACGCTCTGTTTCCTGTGTCATGCTTCATTATGAGATGATTAATGTAAACCGTTGCGGACGCTTGAGGAATCCATCTCTCCGCTGTCCTGACAAGCATGCTTATCAGGCTGCGAATGATCTGGGTGAAATTCTCATTACTGGCTGTGAAATGCATTATTCAAATCAAAAACAGTTTAGTAATTCGCAAAATGCCAATTATCTCACTGCGGAGAAAAGAAGGGCATTTTAATAAGTCTTTGCTAATTATCTCAATTATATTAATACTGTCCAAGTACGACTGTCAGCTCCATTGGATAAGGTGGCCGTGAGAGGGATTAAAAATAAATAAATGAATCATTGAGATAATGTCACATCTGCGGCCTTGAGGATTTAAAGGGAAACTCTACATGCTTTTTTTAAAACTGCCATAAATAAGAAGGACTGTAGATACATATAGCAGAGTGTAGTAAATTGTTCAGGATAGCCACTTTTACGGTAATTATGCTGGTTACCGCATCAGAAACACTTCTTATAGCCATATACTGCTGCATATTGTTATGAAGCCCCGCCTTTCCAGTGATGTTTAACCTAGGCTATTAAGCTTTGCGGAATTCTCTAATAAATTTAAAGAGAAACTCCGATTAAGAATTGAACTTTATCCAAATCAGTAGCTGATACCCCCTTTTACATGAGAAATCTATTCCTTTGCACAAACAGACTATCAGGGGACTCTGTATGGCTGATATTGTGGTGAAACCCCTCCCGAAGGAAACTCTTGAGTACATACTCCTGGCAGTTTCCTGTCTGGGAACCATACTGCATTGTGGGAAATAGTTGTTTACAGCTGTTTCCAACTGTCAAAAAAACCATGCAGCAGCTACATCACCTGCCAACAGTAAAAATGTCACCGTGTGATAAATGTCAGAATATAAATAAGGGATTTATAAGATTTTACAATGGGCAAATACTGACAAAATCATTTATACACAATTATTGTAAAAATGAAGCACTTTTTTTTTTACATTATTTTCACTGGAGTTCCTCTTTTAGGGTGTGATAAATTACCCGCTGTGATAAAACAGGGAGAGGAAAGATTTTCCAATGGGCAAGCACTGGCTAAATCGATTATAAAGTAATATATTGAATACTTTGTTACATTCAGTAAAGTTCCCCTTCAGGTCTTTTTGTAATTTAACATCATAAAAAATGTTCTAAACGTTAATCTGCCACCAGGTAAATTTAACCAGTACAGCCTTCAGTCATGTTTCACCTTATGCATCCGAGCAATTTTCACCTCCCATTCATTCGCCAATAACTTTATCACTACTTAGCACAATAAATCGATCTACAGTATATCTTGTTTTTGGATCATTATGAATATGCAAATTATTTATTTATGCTCCTGAAAAGAGATAATTTGCAAATTCAGTAGTGATGCATTGTGGGAGATCACAGTCACTAACTTAAAGCTGAATTAACGCAAATACCTTCTCAACTAATCTATAGAATGGCAACAAGCTAAATAGTGCAAATTTCAGGTTAGGACATTAGTGTATGACTGTGGTAGAAATTAGATTGTAAACTCCTCTGAGGACAGTCAGTGACATGACTATGTACTCTGTAAAGTGCTGCAGAAGATTTCAGAGCTGTATAAATACATAATAATAATATGGTAGGACATTTCACTATGACTATGGTAGGATTAGATTGTTTATGATCTCCTCTGAGGACAGTCAGTGGCATGACTATGTACCCATGCACAGTGCTGCAGACGGTGTCAGTGCTAAATAAATATATAATAATAATATGGTAGGACATTACACTATGACTATAGTAGGGATAATGCTGTGACCACCTCTGAGGTCAGTCAGTGACATGACTATGTACTCTGTAAAGTGCTGCGAAAGATGTCTGCTATATAAATACATAATAATAATATGACAGAACTGTGAGAGAACGCGGAAAAGCCGCCGCGTGTATTGACAGCAAGGTGGCTGGTTCCACGTCCAGCGCGGTGGTTTGCACGCAGCAGCGTGTGTCTGGTGTGGCTGAGTCTGTTAGTTCACACAGGCTTAGGAATACGCGCGCGCACGCTGAGAGGCAGAACTTTTATAATGGGCAAGGGGGATCAGCTGACCGAGCCGATCAGCTGACCCCAGAGCTGGTAACTATTGGTTGATCACTTCGGGGTGGCGCCAGAGAGCACTACTCCATATATAGTTATTGCTGCCCAGTCACAAGTCGTCTGCCATTGCGAACACTACGTGGAAGCACTCAGACCTTAGTCAGATCCAACAGTGTGTTTGAACCAGGAGGACCTGGGAATTCACACTGAGCCAGTTAACTTGTATTATTGCTCTGTTATATGTTAGACTAGTTCCAGGGTGTAGAGACCACGGACCTCACACCCAGACTAGGGAACTTGTGTTATCATTCTGTTATACATCAGAATAGTTCCAGGGTGTAGAGACCACGGACCTCACACCCAGACTAGGGAACTTGTGTTATCATTCTGTTATACATCAGACTAGTTTCAGGGTGTAGAGACCACGGACCTCACACCCAGACTAGGGAACTTGTGTTATCATTCTGTTATACATCAGACTAGTTCCAGGGTGTAGAGACCACGGACCTCACACCCAGACTAGGGAACTTGTGTTATCATTCTGTTATACATCAGAATAGTTCCAGGGTGTAGAGACCACGGACCTCACACCCAGACTAGGGAACTTGTGTTATCATTCTGTTATACATCAGACTAGTTTCAGGGTGTAGAGACCACGGACCTCACACCCAGACTAGGGAACTTGTGTTATCATTCTGTTATACATCAGACTAGTTCCAGGGTGTAGAGACCACGGACCTCACACCCAGACTAGGAAACTTGTGTTATCATTCTGTTATACATCAGAATAGTTCCAGGGTGTAGAGACCACTGACCTCACACCCAGACTAGGAAACTTGTGTTATCATTCTGTTATACATCAGACTAGTTCCAGGGTGTAGAGACAATGGACCTCACACCCAGATTAGGGAACTTGTTATACATCAGACTAGTTCCAGGGTGTAGAGACCACGGACCTCACACCCAGACTAGGCATTGTTTGATATCTGTTATGACTTATTGCTTTCCTGACTATTCCTCTGATCACTGATTCGGTACCTCGCACATCTGATATTCCGTTGCCAAACCCTGCTTAACTTGGATACCGAATCAGCTTTCTGTCTTTTTACTTTGTCCGTGTGTTGCCGACCTGGCTTGCCCGACCTCGAGAGCTATCTCTCCCCTTAAGAGATAGTCTCCGGATCCGATAGTGATATCCACCTTCAGGTGTCACTCACCCTCTGGTCCTTCCTACCTCCAGCCTGACTCCACCGCTTGGAGAGTCTCAGGCTGCTGGAAGGTTCCTGTACTCTCTAAAGCAGTATTGCCTATACTGCCTAAGATCACCTGCTCATCAGGTGTGTTTCTCAAAGTATTACTGTTACACCAAACACTCTTATATACATAGGTGTCCAGAGGTTAGTAATATATCTGTATTATCGGTGATTCTACAGATCATCAATAATCGGGTATATATCTGTATTCTTGGTGATACTGCAGATCACCAATAATCAGATTCTCTGTGCGTGCCGACACCAATCGTTACAAGAACATTACACTATGACTATGGTGGCGATTATACTGTGAGCTCCTCTGAGGGCAGTCAGTGACTTAAAAATGTACTCTGTAAACTGCTGCAGAAGATGTTAGCGCAATATAAAAACACAATAAGAATAATGTACACCTGCAGCATGTCACTCCAGTTACCCCTTAATGTTTGCTTTTCCTATGTGATGCCTGTAATCTCATAATACCTTATATAAAATCTTAGCGAGTATAGTTTGCCAATTTCACGCCAAAAAAAAAAAAAATAAATAAAGAAATTGCCTTCCTGGGACTCTCCTGTTTCCCTTTGGCACCTCCCTAATAAGAGCTGGCAGGTCCACAAGCCCCTACACTCCCACCTGAATCCCATCACAGACACTCCAGATGGGCTGAAGTTAAAGGGCTCATTTGATCTTTACATACATAAAATAAAAGTTGGCGTATGGCGGTGCCGCTTGCCGCGTCTCAACACCTGGACGGCTACGGCAAGCTCATCTCTCGGCAGCGCCGGCGCTCAGAAGCTCCGCAGCATGGAGCCGCACTTAGACGTCGCATCCAGTCCTTCAATTCATTAATAGATCACAAGCTGGACCTGCATAAGCTGATCCTGATTAGTATTATCCTCCCGGTGACCACTTAATGTGCCCAGAGTTCAATCATTTACATGCGGCATTGGAAATGTATTCAGACGAGTGGACCTCTGTCCCCCGGAGTGTTTGGACGCCGTATAATCAGGCATTATGTATCTCGGCTGAGGTCAGCGAGGTTTTCATTATTCAGATTATTTCACGCTGTGCCCTGAATAGAGATGAACGCTCTTCTCTCCGGATACTTAAGACTTGCTGTATCTCCTCTGCTGATAAAGACGGTTCGTAGTACCTAACTGCATTTATTAGGACCTCTGGAGATGAGGATTCTGCTTAAAGTATCCCCAAGGAGGGAGTTTAATTTTACTTTCCTGGGGGCACCATGAAGCCCCCTGAAGTCTATCAGGTTTCCTCCCTGGTCTCTTCCATTGGGCAACTGTCCCCCTCGGAAAGCTTGAGACTTTTCAAGTCACGGGCTATTGTGCATACGCAATCCCGGGCGTGTGCCTCCTAGACCAGTGTTTCTCAACATTTTATTGGTATGTACCCCCTTTAATACCCTGTACTCACCAAGTACTCCCTAGCATAGCAAACATTATCATAAGTACCTCTTGACAAATATATATATATATCTCATCGTAGTACATGATAACTGGTTCCAAACAATTTCCAATTATTTACTATTGCTTTTAATTAGCTAATTTGGTTTTGTTTAAATAAGATTTATCATTTTTCTAAAACTCGAAATTTGTTATTCTTGGCTAAGTATATCAAGCCCGAGTACCCCCTGGAACTATCAGAAATACCCCCTGGGGTAAGCATACCACACGTTGAGGACCTAGGTCCTGGAGCGCATCCCTATGGCCGGGAGCATTCTGCGCATGTGCACTTCTTAAAGAATTGAACAATGCATATGCAGTAACCTGCGATCGAAGAGGACCGTGCATGCACAGGAGACTGCTAATAATAATATGGTAGGATATTAGACTATGGTTATGTACTCTGTACAGTGCTGCAGAAGATGTCATTGCTATATAAATACAGAATAATAATAAGATGGTAGGATATTAGACTATGACTATGGTAGGATGAGATTGTGAGCTCCTCTGAGGACAATGAGTGACATGACTATGTACTCTGTAAAGTGCTGCAGAAGATGTCAGTGCTATATACTGTAAATACATAATAATAATATGGTAGGACCTTAGACTATGATATGGTAGGGATTAGAGTGTGAGCTCCTCTGAGGACAGTCAGTGACATGCTAGTGCTATTTACTCAGTAAAGTGCTGCAGAAGATTTCAGCAATAAATACATAATAATAATATGGTGGGGACGTTAGACTCTGACTATGATCAAATTAGATTATGAGCTCCTCTAAAGACCATCTAGCTATATGTATTAGGGGGCAGTGACATTAGTTTGCCTCCAGGATTGTGAGCGGAGGTTTGTAAACCCCAGGCAGCCCATTCTGAGCACACCAGTGCTTTAAGCTCATGCCCATTTACCAGTCTGGCACCAAAGCAGCCGGAGGCCATTTTGTTGTAGCCTGACAACCATTAATCTTTGTTTCTGCAGAAAACTTTATTTCCCTTACGCAGCACTTCTTCCTCCACTCATAACCTAAAAGTTACTGATAAATAAATAAACTCGCTGTCACATTCCTTGTCTGCACAATTCCACGCCAAATAAAAAGTCTTCCACTTTAATTAGCGGCTGGAGGAGGCAGAGATGCTTCATTATGTAAGGTAATGTCAGACGGAGAACATTATTAGCTGATGACAGAATAACGGATAGAGGGGTGAGCTGACGCCCCCTCCAGAATGTCAGCGTCTGCTAGGCATTTACATAAGTGCCTCTATAGGTTGGATCCAAATGTCGCGGCGGTGAGTGTTGGCGCCCGCGCTCGCGCCTGGATGTGGCGGCGCTGACCTGAACCGGGCTTTCTTTTTTTTCTTTGTGTCGTCTCTGAATAGTCTCGATGATGAATAGCAGTCTAATAGTAATCTTCAATCAGCGGAATGAGAAGTGGAAATCTGCCATTTGCCGGCTTGATTAGCGCAGCAGAGAAAAGTTCTAGAGCTGACAGCAGACTGTTCTGTGAGGTACTCAATAAATACTTTCACTAGCGAAGTTGCCTTTAATTTGATTTTGTCTGCAGCAGTGAGTCAGATAATTACGGAGGAACTGCAATGCTCAATAGTTTAGCTATTAAAGTGATGGGAAATTCAAATTTCATCTATGGTCTAAAGAATTAAAGGACAACTGACCTTAGAAGGAAATGGAGGCTGCCATATTTATTTCCTTTTAAGCAATACAGTTGCCAGGCAGACCTGATGATTTTTCATGCATCATTAGTGTTTCACATATCTGGAACATGCATACAGCAAATGCAGTTAAACTTAAGGTGAACCTGAGATAGCGTGAGTGGGTCTATTAAAACTTACCTGGGGCTTCCTCCATCCCCATGAGGTGCTTGGGGTTCCTTGCCGTCCTCTGAAATCCTCCTGCTAATCAGGCTGGCTGTGCTTTTCTGCGCATGCACGTCTCAGCCGCAAGCGCATCTGGGGTACGCGCCCAGCTGGGCCGCACATGAGCAGAAGCGCGGGACTGGCTACAGCTGGCCGGATTTCCGGAAGGATTTCAGAGAGTTAGAGGAGAAGATGGCGGGGTACCCCAGGCACCTCATGGGGCTGGAGGAAGCCCCAGGTAGGTACATATAAAATAGTATCAATTATGAAATCATAATTGCAATCAAGGTTGTAATTGTTAAAAATTGTCCAAAAATTTGTGAAAAAAAATTGTTCATTACAATCAACACTACCCCTACCAAAGCGTTATAAAACCCTGACATAATATTCAATAAAAACATGTTTTCCAACTTTTTATATGCCATACGGTTATCATATTTGCTTTTGTGCATAAGTATTATCATTCATTTAGAAAATACAAGTTCCCAAAGTACTGTTTTTTTTTCTATGAAAGCTGCCTTTTGCATTTTGTTCATTAGGGCCCGTTCAGATCAGAAATGCGGATGGCCATGCGTGCGGAACGCGTGCGGACCGCAACGCGTACGAACGCATGGCCATCCGCGTTTGTGTGCGTTGCGTGGCTGATCCCATCACTGAAAAGTGAATGGGACAGCCACGCGTTTTTGCAAAATCTGCGTGCAGCATGCGTTCCCGGACCGCACAGGTCCGGAACGCATGCAGTGTGAACATCAGACATTGCACTCTATGCAATGTCTGATGTCGTGCGTTTTGGCCACCTGCACGCGTTTCCAAAACGCGGCTGGAAACGCGTGCAGTGTGAACGGGCCCTAACTGTTTTATTCATCTTGAATTTTGAGCAGAAATGCTTTCTTAGTGTCTGACTGTGTTCAGAAGTGTCTGCACTTTCAGAGAAGTATTTACTTAAAGGGAGAGTTCACGGTAAAAAAAAACAAAACAAATCCCTTACCTGGGGCTTCCTCCAGCCCGTGGCAGGCAGGATGTGCCCTCGACGCCGCTCCGCAGGCTCTCCGTCTTCTCCGGTGGCTCACCCGACCTGGCCAGACCGGCTTCCAGGTCAGGCTCTTGTGCGCTCCAACGTGCGTCTCACGCCGTCGCGCTGACGTCATCGAACGTCCTCCAGGCTGTACGTGGATATTCCCTTTAATTGTATCAAGTGAGGAATGTAAACACAAGATAACATTATCTCCAATTCGGATGCTTCCAGCTTTCTCTGCAGGGAACTTGCAAGTCCTGTGTTTAATTAATTGAATGCTGTTCTAGTAAAAAAAAATTGGTGTTAGTATATAATATGCTGTAAATAATCTTTTAGAGCAAAGAAGAAATGCTGGGTTTCATTCTGCTTGAGGTTTATGTAAATTTGGCTCCACCTACGACCAAACCCACATTCAGTCTGGAGTGCCCCAAAATGCCCTGGGTATCTTAGGATCCTAGCACGCCCCTGGTCTTACACACCCCCATCCATTAGAAAGTGGCACTGTATGATGTGTTGACACCTTTCAAATAAAAGATAATAATAATAATATTAATAACACTAATACTAATAATAAATACACATCTTTCGCATCTGTTCTGTAGGTTTGTTCTACATCCCACTCTCTCCACATTTTTCCCGCAATCTTTCCTCGACTTCCCCACCATCGCACTTCACTAATGAAGAAAATAAATGAGAAAGTGATCCCAGAGCAGGTGCCGTTTGTCACGGAGCCAATAACGCAGTCAGTCATATTCACAGCTGTCAACAACACAATCGTATCTAGTTTTCCCTGTTTCAGGCCGGCTATGCGTCAATTAGCTCGCTGGTATTTACACTAATATCTTTATTTATGGGGAGCAATTGTCCATCTGTTAGGAGGAAGATTACATTACAATGATTCGTCTGATGGAAAAAGCATTAATCTTCCTGAATGCCAACCTTTTCCTGAACAGATAAAAATGTCACCTTTACCGGGCCTTTCGCGTAACGGGGGAGGGGGAGCATTGGTGACGGGGGAGGCTGCGTTGAGCTTGGGTCCCTTTACTAATTGCCGGTAACCTCGTCGCTTATGGATTACTGGCAGAGCGAATGCTTGAAAGCCTGTTATTTTGTTATTGCTCATAAATCATTTTAATTGGCTTCCCTGCAACATCGCAGGTTTAAGTTTGCAACTTTTGCTCGCTTCCTAACTCCAAGAACGGGTCTAACAATACCGTCTGACAGCTTAGTGAGCCGAGTAGCATGTGTCATCTATTTTGTGTATCACGGGAGGCTTCAGCAGCTAACAAATTTTAGGGGAGAGCACAGGGGCACAGCTAGAAACCATGGGGACCCATAGAAAAGTTTTGGTTGAAGGTCCCACCTACACAAAAAAATTAGGAAGCTTTGTTCCCCTCCCCTCCTCCAGACACGCCCCAGTTTTATGTAGCCAGACGTGAGCGCTCAGAATTAGGCAACCCCCCAGTATTAGGTAGCCGCCAGTATAGGTAGCCAGAAGAGCTCCTCAATACAGGTTTGCCAAAGATACCCCCAATATTAGGTAGCCCCCCAGTATGGGGAGTCAGAGGGACTTCCAGTTATAGATAGCCCCCCAATATAGTTAGTCAGAGGGGCCACCAGTATAAGGTTGCCCCCCAGTATGGGTAGTCAGAGAGGATTCCAGTAATAAATACCCCTCCCCCATTATAGGTAGCTAGAGGAATCCCCAGTATTAGGAAGCCCACTAGTATGGGTAGCCAGAGGACCCCCCCCCCCCTCCAGATACATACCTTCTCTCCCTTGCTTTGCTCGCAATACTCTGCACCTAAGGGCGCCAACTGCAAACCCCATTAACTCCGTCGACCATTGCCCCTGGGCCTCCCTTGACTATGGGCCTTATAACAGCCGCCGTGGTTGCTGTAGTGATCCCTGGACCACAGGGTGAGTGCTCAGAACTCATGGAATTCCAATGCGTAAATTCCAAATGTTGTACAATATTACGTTTTTATGTTTGTGTAAAGTAAGTTTTGCATAAATAGTAAAAATTAGCTACTAAGCATGCTAAGGGTACACAAATAAGAAAATTCTAAGCAGCAATGCAAAGATTCTAAGCAAAATTGTAGCCTATAGTGCACAAATATTCGCAGATTCGCTCTAACAAACCTAGTCTTATGTTTAGTTTGAAAACTGTTCCTTTTACTCCCTGCAGAACATAGGGCATCAATGAAGACTCTCCATTTTATGTGCTGCTTTTCTCTTTATCTCATGCCAGGTTTTTTTCCCCATCTCTCTGATTTCTTCTTCCACTGATCTTCTCCATGTTTTTCGAGGCCATCCCCTTCTTCTTGATTCCTGTGGATTCCATTCTAGAGCCCTTCTTTCTATATTTCGTGATCGCTTTATTATGTGGATAATAATGTTTTACAAACAGTAAGGGATAAAATGTTAAATAATGTTTTAGTTAAATAGGATAAATATGTTTAGTATTTTTATAAACATTATTCGTCACGGGTGCATTTTCTAAACGTAAATCACCACAAGCACAGTTATAAAACATAAAAAATCTCCGGGCGCCGTTTATAAAACGTTATTAATCTCCGGCGCCCTTTTTTCCTGTTCGGCGCCCATTAAACGATATTTACTATAGGAGTGAATGGCGGCGCCCTTTTTGTCCACTAGCTGCCTGCGCCCTTTTTTCCTGTTACCAACTTTTGTACCTTTTGAGTACTCGAGTGGATCATACAGTAGCGAGATTTTGTCGGATATCTTATCTCAGGGGAAGATGGGACATTGCTACTTAATATTTGCATCCAGTGGGCATAATGGCTATTGAATTTTGGTACCTGGGGACCTCACATCGGTCTAATAATTGTAGTGCAGCCTGCATACAAAATCCAGATAGCCTCTATGGCAAAATAATGATTTGCAGTATCCCATAGCCCATTGGACTGCGATCTTCCAAATTTCCTGAGCACCCTTTCAACCAAAAAACTAGGAGGTGGGTGAGGGGTCCAAATTCATTGATCTGCCTAGGGCCCTGCATAGTCTCACTCCAGCTCTTCTCAAAGGGTACAAGATATTGGCCACAATTCACTAAGCTCATCTCTTGTCTTTAAAAACAATTCTGTGCTATTTTTACTGTTATCACCATGGTGATAAAGCATTCATTATTCGCTAAGCAATTTACCTCAGGCAAACCTTAAAATAAGGATTCTGACCTTAAGTTAAGGATTGATTTCTGAAGTTAAGGTTTCAATCCTTAAAATGAAGACAGAATTCTAAAGTTAAAGACAGAGGCCCATATGCAATTCACTTTTTCACCTGAGTTTTCTCCTGGGAGATAATTTTTCATCTTTAATTTAAAATAACTTTCTGGGACTTTTAAACTAAAAAAAATACCAAAAAGTAGGTGAAAAGGTACTATCAAAATTATTCTGAGTATTTTGTTGCTCTCTCTTAGCTTGAAAGGCATTTTATTGACAAGTTTAAAAATACCACCTGAGAAAAAACACAGGAGAAAAAGTTAATTGAATATGGGCCAGGATGTTAATTTACAGAGAGGAATACAAGTGATGACAACTGTAAAGTGTGTGATAAGTTATCACCTGACCAGAGCTGTTGTTAAGTGGAGTGTAACTACAGACTGTAATGTTATAACGTCACACATTCGCGCACACACACACACACACACACACACACACACACAGACCCAGCCACACACACAGAGCCACAGCTTTTCTCTCTCCTTCCCTGGCTGTCCTCCACAGGCTTGCTGTAATCGTCCTGGCAGCAGGAGGGGTGGAGCTTCATCCTGCCTGTGTGTGCCCTACCCTCCCTATCTACTGCATGTGAGAATAACTACACAGGTGATACCTTAAGGACTGTAGTGAAAAGTTTTCACCATGACAGTGATATCTTATCTCTACATGTTAACAAAGCAAGCTTCTTTAGTTAATTAACAATTAAAATACTGATGGTCGGATGTCTGGTGATAAGTTTTCAACTGCCTTATTATCACTAGTATGATCTTAGTGAATTGTGGACAATGTTTAAGTGTTTGTTTGTTTGTTTTTGTTTGACCTTGATGGACACATGTATTTTTTTCAGTTAAACTATGTAACAAAAAAGAAAATAACTAGACTCTACTACCTTCCGGTGATACATCCTTGGTGATTGTGTTCCTCGGGGAAATCTCTGTAGTAAAAACAACGCCTCTATATCTATTCCCTGGGCACCAACTCTTTCTGAACCTCCTCTACTGCTGCTTTGAGTGATTCCCGGTAATATGTCCCTGTGGGTAGCTGTTTGGTTTGAAAATTTATTGATTTAGCTTGTCCTAATTTTCAAGTTTGGACTTAGTTGCGAGTTTCAGTTCTCAAGAGACAGAGTCACCTTAATGACCGACTCTAAAGAACATTTTTTTTTTCAGCTCAACTTTTTCTACGATATGTGATTTGTGCAACCTATGTGCATTGTAGAAGATGGCAGAATCCTAAAAATCCCTGAAGATATTTGAGGTGGAAATAAGTAGAGACAGAGGCTTCTAAAATATTTCACTCAACAGGATTGGATTCTTTTTTGCAGGGTATTTTTTATATTGTGTGAGATTTCGGCTGTAAAAATTTTGGTAATGTATGGGAGTTTTTTTTAGCAACATCAACAGATAACTGTGAAAATGCTTCAACAGCTTCTTAATACTAAGGAGCAAGGTGGCAGCAATATATTTTGCTAAACCCGATGCACAAAATTGTTAACCTGGGAAATTTTACAAAAAAAAAATAAATCATGGAAGTGGATTTCAAATGGTTTGCAGCGATCCTAAAAAAATAAAATCTTCTAATAAATGGCCTTGGGTGTCAAGGAAACTTCAATGAGCTTTTCCTGTATTTTATCCAAAACCAACCTCAAAGGGGGGGGGGGGGGGGGGGAGGCATATACTCTTACCTATCCTGATGCCTGTCGCTCCCCCTGTTCTCCTTCCTGCCCCCCTCATTATGCTTAAACCTTTCAGGAGTCCAGGACCCTCTTTCGGGTCGCCGGAGTCAGGCTTTACTGCGCAGGCGCTGGACGGGCTTTGCTCCCGGCTACGGGTGTGTGCTGTAGGACAAGCTTAGCCCAGCTGGCTCCTGTGCAGTAAAGCCTGACTCTGGTGACCCGAAAGAGGGTCCCGAGGGGCTTCTAGGTATAATATGGGGACAGGAAGGAGCACTGGGGAGCGACAGGTAAGAGTATATGCCCTCCATTTCTGCTAATATTTTCACATCCTTTAAAGGACACCTGAAGTGAGAGGGATATGGAGGTTGACATATTTATTTGCTGTTAAACAATGCAAGTTGCCTGGCTGTCCTGCTGATCCTCAACCTCTAATACATTTAGCCATATACAGTAGCTTGAACAAGCATGCAGCTGATCAGGTGTTTCTGTTGAAGGCTGACTGGACTAGCCATATGCTTGTTTCAGGTGTGGGATTCAGACACAGAAACTCTAACCTCTCCTCTGGAGTCCAGCGCTGTGCCTGTGCGACCATCCTGTCTGTCTCCTGCTCCCTCTAGTGCTGGCACCTCACTCTCCTCATGTCACGTGTAAACACGGTAGGAGATGCTGGGCACTAGGGCGAGGGGTGAGTGGGCAGGTGAGAGCACAGCTTCTGCTTCACTAAACTCTGCATCTACACACTGGGCTGGGGTAGTGCAGGAAGGGGGTGTGCAACAAAATGCGACAGGATTGGAGGGTTGTTTGTATCTCAGGGACTCCGTGTATTAAGCAGTCACCGTATATGGCACATGGTTTATATTCTTGTGTGTGTGTGTAGTGTGTGTGTGTGTGTGTGTGTGTGTGTGTGTGTGTGGTGTGTGTGGTGTGTGTGTGTAGTGTGTGTGTGTGTGTGTGTGTGTGTGTGTGTGTGTGTGTGTGTGTGTGTGTGTGTGTGTGTAGTGTGTGTGTATGTGTGTGTGTGTGTGTGTGTCTGTAGCGTGTGTGTGTGTGTGTCTGTGTGTGTGTAGTGTGTGTGTGTGTGTGTGTGTGTGTGTAGTGTGTGTGTGTGTGTGTGTGTGTGTGTGTGTGTGTGTGTGGTGTGTGTGTAGTGTGTGTGTGTGTAGTGTGTGTGTGTGTGTGTGTGTGTGTGTGTGTGTGTGTGTGTGTGTGTGTGTGTGTGTGGTGTGTGTGGTGTGTGTGTGTGTGGTGTGTGTGTGTGTGGTGTGTATGTGAGTGTGTGTGTGTGTGTGTGTGTGGTGTGTGGTGTGTGTGGTGTGTGGTGTGTGTGGTGTGTGTGTGTGGTGTGTATGTGAGTGTGTGTGTGTGTGTGTGTGTGTGTGTGTGTGTGTGTGTGTGTGTGTGTGTGTGTGTGTGTGTGTGTGTGTGGTGTGTGTGTGTGTGTGTGTGTGTGTGTGTGTGTGTGTGTGTGTGTGTGTGTGTGTGTGTGTAGTGTGCGTGTGTGTGTGCTTTTGTTTTTGTTTTTGTTTTCTTTTCTTGCCTGGAGTGACAAAAAGGCTAGAAACACCCCTGGGGACAGGTGCTAAAAAGCAACTGAAATAAGCAGCGATCCTGTCGCCTACTTTTGGAATTCGGCAGTGCTTATTGCTGGCGGCGAGTTCGTGAATTGCATAAGGTCCATGTTCCCTGTGAAAGGATTGTCCACAGCTGCTGGTTATATGGTGAAAGGGTTTAAATGGATTCTGCCCTCTCTCTTTACAATCTATATAATAATTGTGTTTTATTAATCCGGAAGCTAGAATCGGAATCCAGCTCAAAGCCATCAGCAGCCTAGCAATTAGTTTCACCTAGAAAACAATGAAGTTGCATACTGTATTCACTGGTCTTTTATCGAGTAACAATAGAGAGAATCCTTGCCTTTCACCTTCCTGTACAGGATACATCTCAGCGACAAGAAAATGAGCCTCTTCTATGCAGATCTCTCTGCCGTAGGTGACATAATTCAGCACAAATACAGGTATGGCAGTGAAGCATGGCTTCCAGGAGGGTATTATCTGCTAATGTTGAGGACTTTGCTTGACAGGCACGGCTGTAATTGCCCCTCTGTATGCTAATGTGAGCAGCATTGCTGAGAATGTCACCGTCAGGATGGAAATCACTTTTTCCAACTTTCGGCGTAGTGTCGTTTTTATCACATTTTGTTCAATGTGTCCACCTACCTCTAGGAAAAGCTTGAGCTCCCCCTCTCCATTTTGTTATTAAAAGGGTAGCAGGAAAATAAGGGCGCCGGCTGAGGGCGGATAAAAAGGGCGCCGCCATAGACTCTAATGCAATTATCGCGAATACGGCGAAAAATCAGAAAAAAGGGCACCGTGATAAATATCATTAACAACATTAGAACATTACAGTTTTTGAAGTATGTTATCGTTTTAGAAGCTTGCAGCGTTATAGTTTTTATCATATTATTTTGTTTGTATGTACAGATTTTACGTTATCAAAGATATTATTGTTTCTATGTGTAAAAGGGTGTTTATGCAAAGGGAGTGGTTAGGGTTAGGCACCACCAGGGGGAGTGGTCATGGTTAGGCACCACCAGGGGGAGTGGTTAAGGTTGGGCACCACCAGGGGGAGTGGTTAGGTTTAGGCAACACCAGAGGGTGGTTAGGGTTAGGCACCACCGGGGGTGGTTAGGGTTAGGCGCCATCAGGAGGCGGTTAGTTTTAGGCAACACGGGGGGGGGAGGTTAGGGTTAGGCACCACAGATGGGGTTGGGGTTAGTCACCACCGGGGGGGGGGTGGTTAGGGTTAGGCGCCACCAGGGGAGTGGTTAGTTTTAGGCACCACCGGGGAGGGATCTGTGTGAGGGTAGAGTTGGGTTCAGCTGTATTGTTGAATTATGTAATGATTTTTAATGTTAATATATATATTTATTATCAACTCCCGTCTGTTTTTACAACGGTATTTATCGTTAACCAAGCTTGACAACGATGATTATCGTTATCAGATTTCGTTATCCACCAGCGCCATTTCATTATCCAGCCGGGCCCTTTTTTCACTGCGCCCTTTTTTCATACACGCATTGTTAGTGTTATATTAGGTACACACGATGCAACTTCCTGTCAGATCGACAGGACGCTTCAATTAATTCCAACTTGTCCAATCTGCTCCTGATGGTGGGGTTTTAAGGTCAGATGGGAGGGTCCCGTGTGAGAGTAAACACAGACACAGAATAATTCTATTTTGCTTTTCTGCTGACGGACTCAATGCGCTAATGCTGCTGCCACTAGGTTGTGCTCAATAGGCAGTAGCAGTGTTAGGGAGTCTTGCCCAAGGTCTCCTAAACTGAATAGGTGCAGCTTACTGAACAGGAAGAGTGGAGATTTGAAACCAGTTCTCAGGCTTGAGGCAAAGGCAGAGCCCTTAACCAGTACACTATCCAGTTGGAGTAAAATATTGGTAATATTTACAAATGCTTTTACAATCGTCATTACCAGTGTAATTATTTTTTCATTTTCATTTGGTGCCCATTTCATAACGGTATTTATTGTTTAGACTTATATCGGCTTAACCCGGCACCCACTTTTTCTCGCACGTCTATTTCATGCACGTCTGCTGGTTCCCTGTGTACACAAATATACAAACTATATTAACTGCCTAACGACCGCTCCACACCGATTGGCGCGAGCGGAGCGGCAGCCCCAGGACCACTCCACGCCAATTGGCATGAAGTGCTAGGGGAGGAGATTGCAGGGGAACGCACGCGCCGAGGCACGCGCATATCCACTTGAATGACGGAGCTCCCAGTGGTGATCGCCGCTAGGAGACTGTTAGACACTAAACCACCATCTATTTACATTGTACAGCGATCTACAGTGGCGCTGTACTGGGGACACCTGTGTGACACGGCTGTCCCCCTGGGCGGCAGAAAAGTGATCCGCTGTCATAGGCTGAAGCCTATGACAGCCGATCACGCTGATTCCCTGGCAGGGGAGGGAGGGGGGGTTAAAAAATAGAGAAATGTATTGAAAAATAAACAAATACATTTTTTAAAAAAATAAATAAACATTGAGGGAGCAATCACAGCCCACCAACAGAATGCTCTGTTAGTGGGCAGAAAAGGAGGGATCACTTGTGTGCTGAATTGTACGGCCCTGCAGCGAGCCCTTAAAGCTGCAGTGGCCTAATTAGCAAAAAAATGGCCTGGTCACTAGGGGGGTTTAAGACCGCGGTCCTCAAGAGGTTAATGGTAGAATGTTAGGAGGTTATTACAATACATATATTTCCTGCATTGAACCTTTCATGGCGCCTTGGATGCCTCGTACATTCTTATACACCAGCTTCTGTAAAACACCGACAGGGTTAAGTGCTGTAAATCCACATAATGAATGCCAAGTCCACACATAATGTGTAACAATACTACAAGTAAAACCCTTACATTCGGCTTTGTACAATCACTAGCCTGTAATCACCGACATTTCTCAGAGCTTCTATTTTCAGACATTATCAATGTAAAATGTGGCTGAAAAAAACGGTGAATGCTGCCAGCAAGGAATGTCTGCTATGGACATTTGATTTCCAATTGAGGCACGGAGGTGGTGCTGGCTATATCTATGTGGGCTGTGGACCTTACATGGAACTGTTTAGGTCACTTTTGCTTGGCATCTTACAATTAGCACATAAGAAAAGTAAATGGCTTTCATGCAATGGCTACCACAAGCACAAAGAGACTGATGCTTAAAGGATACCCGAACTGACATGTGACATGATGAGATAGACATGTGTATGTACAGTGCCTAGCACACAAATAACTATGCTGTGTTCCTTTTTTTCTTTCTCTGCCTGAAATAGTTAAATATCAGGTATATAAGTTGCTGACTCAGTCCTGACTCAGACAGGAAGTGACTACAGTGTGACCCTCACTGATAAGAAATTCCACTTTCTATCTCTTTCTTGCTCTCAGAAACCATTTTCTGCTAGAAAAGTGTTTTATAGTTGGAATTCCTTATCAGTGAGGGTCACACTGTAGTCACTTCCTGTCTGAGTCAGGACTGAGTCAGCCACTTACATACCTGATATTTAACTCTTTCAGGCAGCGAAAGAAAAAAAAGGAACACAGCATAGTTATTTGTGTGCTAGGCACTGTACATACACATGTCTATCTCTTCATGTCACTTCGGGTATCCTTTAAAGGGAACCTGAACCGAGTAAAATTATTTTAAATAAACAAATGATGTACCTGCAAAAGAATAGTATATACTTACCTTGCTGTCAGTTCCTCTCAGAACCACACCATTTTTTTTTCTTACAACGATTGCTTCCAGTACTGACAAGATTTTGTCAGAACTGAAATGCATCAGTTGCTGTCAGTTATAACTGAAAGGACAACTGATGAGCAATGTAATGTCCATGCTTCACTTTGGCTCATGTGGATGATATGACAGTGTGCTGACCCGGAAACTGTTATGGGGTAATGGCCACATTCAAAATAGAATCATATTCTAGTTTTACTCCTTACTAAATAAACTAAACATGCACTGCCTGCCTGTATGTATACTGCATACTTCCCCACCTCTTGTTTACCCCCATTCCTTTAACCACCCTGGCGTTCTGATTATATCGCCAGGGTGGCTGCGGGAGGGTTTTTTTTGAATAAAACTGAAAGTTGGCTGCATGAAAGCCCACTAGAGGGCGCTCCGGAGGCGATCTTCCGATCGCCTCCGGCGCCCAGAATAAACAAGGAAGGCCGCAATAAGCGGCCTTCCTTGTTTTGCTTATATCGTCGCCATAGCGACGAGCGGAGTGACGTCATCGACGTCAGCCGACGTCCTGACGTCAGCCGCCTCCGATCCAGCCCTTAGCGCTGGCCGGAACTTTTTGTTCCGGCTACGCTGGGCTCAGGCGGCTGGGGGGACCCTCTTTCGCCGCTGCTCGCGGCGAATCGCCGCAGAGCGGCGGCGATCAGGCAGCACACGCGGCTGGCAAAGTGCCGGCTGCGTGTGCTGCTTTTTATTTGATTAAAATCGGCCCAGCAGGGCCTGAGCGGCGACCTCCGGCGGTGTTGGACGAGCTCAGCTCGTCCAGACCGCTCAGGTGGTTAAACTGTAAGCTCACAGGGGCAGGGCTCTCTCACCCATTTGTGTCTTGGAATGTTATTCATTTAATAGCTTGGACTCTGTTATACATTTTATTCATGTTGCATCTGTCAGTGTAATCACCAGATCTGTATTTTGTGCCAGTGTCCATATTTGATGTATATCATTGTCTGTATCATTATGTACACCTTGTTGTTCTCCTACTTTGTACAGCGCCACGGAATATGTTGGGGATTTATAAATAAATAATAATAATGATGGAGGGAGAATTCCATTGATCACAGTGGACAAACAGAATGCAGGAGAGGAGAAAGAGATTGATGAGAAGAGAAGAAGAGAGGTGCGGTAAGTATGAGGTGTGTATGTTTATTTTGACTTTAAATTTTCAGTTCAGGTTTCCTTTAACCACTTCTCAACCACAGGGGTTTTTCACCTAAAAACCACAGCAATTTTCACATTTCAAAGGAGGCAAGGGTTAATGGGCTTAATGGGGGGTATAATTTATTTAAAAAAAAAAACTCACTGATGCTGATCACTCACTAAGGGCCCGTTCAGATCACAAATGCGGATGGCCATGCGTGCGGAACGCAACGCGTACGAACGCACGCCATCCACGTTTGTGTGCGTTGCGTGGCTGATCCCATCACTGAAAAGTGAATGGGACAGCCGCGCGTTTTTACAAAATCTGCGTGCAGCATGCGTTCCCGGACCGCACAGGTCCGGAACGCATGCAGTGTGACCATCACACTCTATGCACTGTCTGATGTCGTGCGTGTCTGCCACCTGCACGCGTTTACAAAACGCGTCTGGAAACGCGTGCAGTCTGAACGGGCCCTTATGCTGTTCTAGTTATCTGAGATCCCCTCAGAAGTGATCTCAGTAAAGGTGGCCACACACGATACAATAAAATGATCCGATTTTACAGTAATTCGATAAAAACGATCATATCTCTCGAAAAAATCGAAAGCTTTTTTTTCATTCGACTGAAAAATCCGATCGGATTTCCCGTTTTTTTCGATTTAAATCGATCCGGAATGCCAGATATTTCTCTTCAATTTCTACTAAAGATTGTATGGTGTGTGTTGGATTGTTAATTTATTACTATACACAATCTAGCAATTTTCTTTGAGTTTCCAATCATTTTTATCATAATTGAAATCATTTTTATCATAATTGAGGAAAAAATTGAACATAGGTGTGTGGTACATTGGTCATATTTTTGAAATGTTACAATCAGTCAGAAAAATTGATTGCAATTCTTAAATTGAACAGATATTTAAAAAATTGTATGGTGTGTGGCCACCTGTAGCAGCATAGTGACTGATACAATGTTTATAAACATTCTAAATGAATGAGCACTGCCATTGGCTTTGGCAGTGCTCATTCAAACTTGCAAGCACTTTGATTGGCTTTGTGAACACATGTTCACATCAGCCGATCACGGATCAGCAGGTGCCTGACGCGCGCACAGCGGGGAAATAAACAGGAGACATCTTTCTACGCCCCTGTGACTCAGGTGAATTTTAAAGGGGCGTAGATAAGTGTGGCAGATTTTGCCAAGTGGTTAAGAACTGAAAAGCTGACAGTTGAGTGAAGGCCGTCATATGGACAGCGGGGTAATGTGGACCTGGAAGTGGGGCCTGTAGTGGTCGGGGTAAAGCTAGTGATTGCAGGGGCTCCAGCGGGCCTTGTTGTTGTGCAGTTGACGATGCATTAGAGCCTAGAGGTGGAAAAAAGGAGGGATCCTCCAGAGGCTTCCTGTGTCTTTCTGGAGACCACCACGGCTGCCTTGGACCCCCCAGTAATTTGCAGCCGTGTGAGCTTGTTGGATATGTTACGTGGCTGAGCACTTCTCCATGGGAGAACACAGCCATGCTGCACCCATCAACGTCCACAAGAAGCTCCAGCTTACTGCACAGGCACGGCGTTGCTCAAGCACTTATCTGATATGTTCCGGGGGTCAACACTTGGGGGCCGGAGGGAGGGGGGGAATCTTCTGTGGGTAAGTATCTGTTTGTTTGTTTTTGCCTCTTGTACACTTTAAAGCAAACCTGCACTATCCCCCCAAAAAGTTGGATACTTAAGTAGGGGAAAGTCTTTGGATACTCCAGAGGTTTTTTATTTCCTTCTTGATGCCATTGTTGCCATGCAAGGACCCTCTGAACATAGAGCTTGTCAGATATGTTCTCTTGGCTGCACTCCCCTTTGTGTATGGGCGTGGCTGTATTGTGCATGCATGTTTACGGCCACGCCTGTACAGTAAGCCGAAGCTGCTTTGTGCGCCTGCACAGGCTTGACCATACTCATGCAGGCATAGTATGGCTGTGATTGTACACAAAAGGAAGCACAGCCGTGAAGCAGAGTAGGTCCTGACCAGTGCCAGTGGGATGGAGGAGGACATGGGAAGTCTATAGACTATCCAGAGGCTTCCCTCAACTAAGGCCCGGTTCACATTAGCGTTCTTTTCTGGAACGTAACCGGAACGTATACTGCACAAACGGAAGGGAGGTGAAAGGATCCAATGTTAACCTATTGGACCGTTCACATGCGTCCGTTGGTACGGATACGTTCCGTTCCCTGGATCTAAAAATTGCTGCAGGCCTAATTTTTCGGACCGTTCTGCCCAGCGGAATAGATCCAAACAAAAAATGCTGCAGCATTGGGGCGATGGAAAACGGAAAGTTTCTTAACACTAGTGAAGAAACAGAACATTCTACAGGGGATGGGGGCATGGGCCGACGCGAAAATGAGTGACTGGAGGGTGAGGGAGGGTACAGCAGCCGGGCAGGTGGGTGAGGGAGAGTTTATGCATACCTAATCTTCTGTAGCAGCCGGCAGTAGAGGCTTCCGTCTTTTTCCACGTCATGTGACTAGTCACATGACGCTCTGTGTAGTCACAACGGAAAAAGAGGAAGCCTCTACCTCCGGCTGCTACTGAAGATTAGATATGTATTTGCTGAGTGAAAACGGATTCGATCAATCAATCATTGATCAGATCCGTTTTTCACTATGTGAACTGGGCAGGCAGAGCCATGAGCGGATCCGGTGAAGTGGAAGACCAGATCCGCTCATCGGATCCTTTTGGCTCAAAACGCAGATGTGAAACGGGCCTTAGGTAAGTATCTAGCTCTTTTTTTTGATGGTTCAGGTTTGTTTTAGGTAGGATTGTTACTATATACACACATACTCTATATGTTATCTCATCTGTCACATATCATGCCAGCTATGCGTTACATTTTAATTCTAAGGTGATTTAACCATCAAACTGTACGCTATCCATGCTGTTTATCTGTCGCAGCCAACGCCACAAAGGATAGGGAGCTCAGACCTGAACAACTCAGACCTTGTGCGCAGCCTGGGAGTACTGATTGATGGCTAATTAAAGAGAACCAGAGATGAAGCAACCTCATGTATTTTACCTTATAAATCAGTGGGAACATGACAGTAAACACCTAATCTGCTCTTTGTTACATTGTTCTCTGTTTAATTTGCCTGTTATCACCTCTAAAATAAGAATCCAGACTAAGCAGTCGGTCTGGCTTTGCTACAGAATAATTATAGCTGAGACTGTGTTCTTTGCTGTCTTCAAGTCCAAGCCTGCCCCCTGCTGGCTTTGCTTAGGAATCATTATAGCTGAGTCATTATAGCAAAGCCAGACTCAATGCTCAGTCCTGGATTCTTATCTCAGCTAGATAACAGACACTTTTAGCAGTGAGGATGGAACAGAGAGCATGGTAAGTGTTTTCTCTAATGTTCCCACTGATTTCCATGGTAAAATACATGAGGATGCTTCGTCTCTGGTTCACTTTAAGGTTCAGGGCACTTTCACACTGAGGCGGTGAGGTGCGATAAACTTAATGCGTCTATCTTTTAAAAAAAAAACCGCTGCAGTTTTCACCGTTGCGCATGTGCAGAAGCGTATTTTAGGAATACACTTCCGCGCATGTCATTGATTGTTCAACGGAAAGTGAGCGTCACTTCTTGCTTGGCCAGATGCCAGATGGGGAATACGTACTAAAGCGGTAATCCCCGAAGACTTGTTTGAAGACTGCAGTGTGAAGCCGGCTCAGGAATCAAATCTCAGCTGTTGCGAAACATTCCTTATTTTCACCTAAGGAATTTTGCAAGGATTAAACACCTCATGCCTGCAACAAATCTTCCAACCCTAGTTCACGCTTTCACCATATCATGGCTGGACTACTGTAATGTTCTCTATACAGGCCTTCCAAACAAACACCTGCAACCACCTGCAACTAGCACAGAATGCCGCCGCAAGGCTGCCAACCCCATTGCCACATAACACCAACCCTTCGCTCATTCCACTGGCTACCCATAAAATGGAGAATTCAGTTTAAGATAGGTTTAATGCCATTTAAATTCTTGCACAATCTGGGCCCTGGATACCCAAAGGACTTGTTGTACCTGCATCACACCCCCACAATCTTAGATCAAAAGGATCTAGTAACTTTGTCACCCCCAAAGTCCACTTCAAAACCTTTAGACCCAGAGCCTTCTGTCCAGTGGTGCTCAGCAGAATTTTGGATACCCGAACTACCCAGATAATCCAAACTTTTTCCACTATCCGAACTTTGAATAGCAATTTGGAGATTTTTTAAAATCAGAATAGACTATCCGAGCAAACTTGGATTTTCCCATCTGAAATCCCAAATCCGGGTGGATAGTTAGTTCAGATATCCGAGCAGAAGCCAAAAACACCTTCAATGGCAAAAATCCCTTTTGAAGGCATCCAGGCCGAGAGAGAATGAGACCTCCGAAAGGATTTTTTTTGCCATTTAAAGAGACTTTTGGAAGCATTTTAAGCCATTTTCAGGTCACTTCCGGTTTTCTATCGGGATATCCGAATCCGGCCGGATACTGAGGTCGGATATCCGATTCGAATTGAAAAATTTTAAACTCGGATATCCGACCCGGATCGGATATCTGGGTATCCGGATCCGAATTAGATCCAGATAGTGAAAAGTGGTATTTCAGCAGCACTGCTTCTGTCATGCTGTCCCTACACTTTGGAACTCCCTGCCACACCCAATCAGAACATCTCCATCCCTGGAAGCATTTAAGTCCAAACTGAAAGGCCACCTATTTAGCATGGCATTTATGAACACCTAACTATTTCCTCTGTAACACAGTCCAGCTTGCAACCATGTATTGATCTGAGACATATCTATGAGCCCTATAGTAGAAAAGCGCTTTACAAATGTTATTGTATTGTTATTATATTGTAATATCTGGTCGTTTAGGCGTCTTTTGTCTGATCTTGAAAGCAGCGCAGTACTAAGCGGCGTTTCCCTTTAAGCCCGCCTCTCTCAGATAGCAGCACAATGCGCACTGCTTTAAAAGAGTCACAGTTAATAGGTTTTGAAAACCCATCTGTGTGGCAGCAGCGTTCTCGCTAGCGAGACAATGGCGCTCGCAGAACGACACGGCGTATTTATTATGACAGAATGTGATAGGTGTCAGAAATTGTATCTAATTTTCCATGCTGGTATCTTATTAAATCAGCTGCTCTGTTCCCCATCTCATTCTCCCCCATCATAAAGAGGCAGCATAATTGAAATGAATCAAATCTATGTGACTGATAGAGATGTTTATGCTGTGGAGGATCTGCTTGCGGCTGTTGCTGCGGGTCTCTCTGTTGGACACATTCTGTGTTGCGGTGTAACAGTTATGTCTGTTCTTATGACCTCCCCGTGTCTTTCTGTAAAGTAGTAATGAACGCCAGGAATTTAAAAAGCTTATTCTTAGAGGGAATCTGAAATGAAAATAAACGTATCAGATAATGAATTGTATGGTTAGTACAGCTAAGAAATAGAACATTAGTAAAAAAATATATGAATCTCCAGGGCCGGATTTACCACTCAGGAGCCTGTAGGCACAGACGCTCTAGTGCCCTAAGCCCCGCCCCTCAACACAGGCCACACCCCAAGTAAAAATATTCTGAACGCTAATCTCTGCGTCATGACGTTAACAATCCTTAGAATTTTACACTCTAATCACTGTGTCATGTCACTAACAAATACGTGAAACAGTGATTGGAGTGTAAGATCCTAAGGACAGTTAGTGACATGACTCAGGAAATAGAGTACAGAATATTTTTAAGGATAAGGGCCAGTTTCCACTAGGAGCCATGGCCATTTTTGACTCTGGCCGCCCCCCGTTCTCCAAATACGCAGCCCAAATTGCTAAGCCATGCCAAGTCAATAGGTTTTCAGGTGCATGCTGCAGCATGCCATCCAGATTTGCATAGTTGTACAATCTGGACGAGAATGGCATTGAGAAGATAGGCAGGTAGCATTTCCCCGCCCCTCTCACCTGCGGGGAAATGCTGCAGATTTGTTCCAGATTTGGCACTAATGGAAATGGGCCCTTATGGTGTAAGCTCCAGAGGTCAGTAATGTCAGTCAGTAAGGTAGGGATAAAGGCCAGAGCAGAGAAGTAGGAGGAGTAAAGAGCAGTGAAGTTGGGGATGAGCAGCACAGAGCAGTGAAGTTGGGGATGAGCAGCACAGAGCAGTGAAGCTGGTGGATGAAGAGGACAGAGAAATGAAGCAGGAGGATGAGGTGGACAGAACAGTAAAGCAGGAGGATAAGAAGCACATAACAGTAAAGCAGGAGGATAAGAAGCACATAACAGTAAAGCAGGAGGATAAGAAGCACATAACTGTAAAGCAGGAGGATAAGAAGCACATAACAGTAAAGCAGGAGGATGAGGAGGACAGAACTGTAAAGCAGGAGGATAAGAAGGACATAACAGTAATGTAGGAGGATGAGGAGGACAGGACAGTAAAGCAGGAGGATGAGGACAGGACAGTAAAGCAGGAGGATGAGGAGGACAGGACAGTAAAGCAGGAGGATGAGGAGGCCAGAACAGTAAAGCAGGAGGATGAGGAGGACAGGACAGTAAAGCAGGAGGATAAGGAGGACAGGACAGTAAAGCAGGAGGATGAGGAGGACAGGACAGTAAAGCAGGAAGATGAGGAAGACAGAACAGTAATGTAGGAGGATAAGGAGGACAGGACAGTAAAGCAGGAGGATGAGGAGGTCAGGACAGCAAAGCAGGAGGATGAGAAGGACAGAACAGTAAAGCTGGAGGATGAGGAAGACATAACAGTAAAGCTGGAGGATGAGGAAGACAGAACAGTAAAGTAGGTGGATGAGGAGGACAGAACATTGAAGAATGATGGGAGTGAAGGACAGAGCATTGAAGTAGGACATGGATCACCTTGAAGTTGTGGCTGTGCTGAGTGTTGTACTCAGGGCCGGGCCGAGGCATAGGCTGGAGAGGCTCCAGCCTCAGGGCGCAGTGTAGGAGGGGGCGCACAATTCATTCAGCTGTCATTCCAAATTGTGTTTGAAGCAGAAAGAAATAAGAAAAGGAGATATATGGAAGTGACTACAAGCCAGATAACTAAAGATTAAGGTGTTGGGGGCCCTGGGGTGGCTCTTAGTCTAATAGCAATCAGTGTGTGATGGCTGGGGTGGAGGGATGGAGGGGCGCACTTTGGTGTCTCAGCCTTAGGTGCAGGAGGACCTTGTCCCGGCTCTGGTTGTACTACAAGGACATCATCCAGCTGCAGAGCAGTAGTTCAGCCAGCCAGCAGCTGCTTGGAGGCCTCCCCCGTTAAGGATTACAGCTGGGCTGGGGGCTGCCCCCCTCCTTGCACTGCTCCAGGAATTCAGTGAGCAGGTCTGTCTGTGCCTCGGAAAGCAGTCCACTCCAGCACGTGCAGGGCCAGTGTGTACGAAGCTGTCTGCCGGTTTCCTGTGGGTCTTCTGGCTGGGGCTGTGGATGCTTCCCTCCAAACGCAGAGGGCATGAAGGACGAGTTGCCATCACTGCAGGGCTCCGCCTGTCGGCATGTGGAAGCTTTGTCCTGGGCTGGGGTCTAGGCGGACCTTTGCACGCTGCGATGGAATAAGTGGCTGGAGCAACAGGAAGCTGATGACGAATCTCCCTCCAGAACAGCTTCTTCCTGGTCTTCTCCTTCCGCCCCGGCATCTCTGATCTACGCACACCCGAGCGGATCGTGGGTGGGGTTAGCGAAGCGGCGGCTTGCTACATGATTGCAGGGAAGGGAGAAAGTCGGGAGGTAGGAGGAGGGGAGCCGCCTGTCGCACACAAGGCGCCTGTAGGCACGTGCCTACAGTGCCTTATGGTAAATCCGGCCCTGTGAATCTCATATTGTTTCCGGTACAGGAAGAGCTAAGAAACTTCAGTTGTTATCTATGCAAAAGAGCTTCTCGGAGTTCTCTGACTAATTTAGTCAGTGCCATTTTCTGAAGCACTTATACATCAAAGAAACAGTTTAAGGCTGGTGCACACCAAGGGCTTGATTCACTAAACCGGGATAACTCAAATATCATACCTTATTAAAGATATCACACCTCGGACTTAATTCACTAAACTGGGATAACTCAAATACAGTGGCGTAGGGCCCACGGTCGCAACGGTCGCACCCGCGACTGGGCCCTTGTGCTGGAGGGGCCCGTGTGTCAACACTGCCAGAGGCTTTAATGACTGTAGAGAGTCCCCCTCCCGACTCCACAACATACCGCGTTCCGTCACTAAGTTTTTTCGCAACTCAGCGGCAGGAATCACTTGTACTTCTATGCCCGACACTCAGGCTCAGTCAGCTACTCCCCCTCCAGTCAGCCCTGCAGCCAGTAACAGTCTTTAGCTGGCTGGGGCCCGGCTCCTCCTCCCCGCTGCAGATGGAAATGCACGCAGCGTGAGCATCTACAGGTTCCGTGTGTGTGGTGAGTGAGGCAATTCTTCCTCTCCCACTCCTCTGTCTGTTCCCAAATATACTCATTCCTCTGACCTATGTTCTGCACCTCTGGCCCCGGAAAATCACGATCCTGCCTGCATGACATGTGCCATCTGACAGTGCAGCGTCTGTGGTGTGCCATATACTTGTCATTCCTCGCCTGTGCTTTCTTACAGCCCATGTCTGCTCAGACGAGGGGGAGATGCTAAGCAGACGCAGGCATTACACGCAGGAAAAGAGCACCCTGGGGACAACAAGTACACAGCACACCACAGGTGCTACACTGTCAGATGTCACTGCTGGGACCCGGGCACATATCAATCAGGCAGGACTGTGCTTTGCCCTATGTGTGATGCTTAAAGTAGTCATCAGGGGAAAACGTGTAAAATAGGTGGTACTTACCGGGGGCTTCCTCCAGCTCCAAGCTCCCAGGAAGTCACTCACCGCAGCTCTGCCCGCAGCCGTTCGCCGCAGGTCCATCCCGGTCCCCGGCGATGACGTCAGGGCGACCTCCAGGTCGCTCTGTACTGCGCCTGTGCGAGCGGCGCTGTCAATCACCGCCACGTGGGCCGGAGCGGACTGCGCAGGTGCAGTAGTACTGCGCCTGCGCAGTCCGCTCCGGCCCACGTGGCGGTGATTGACAGCCCCGCTGGCACAGTACAGAGCAGGTCGCTCTGACGTCATCGCCGGGGACCGGGGCGGACCTGTGGCAAACGGCTCACGTGGCGGTGATTGACAGCGCCGCAGGTGCAGTACAGATGACGTGGAGGTCGCTCTGCCGTCATTGCCGGGGACCTGGACAGACCTGCGGTGAACGGCTGCGGGCAGAGCTGTGGTGAGGGACGTCCTGGGAGCTTGGAGCTGGAGGAAGCCCCCGATAAGTACCACCTATTTTACACGTTTTCCCCTGATGACTCCTTCAAGGGTAGAAAAGAAAGTGGCTGTGTAGTCATAGCTTACCATATTATTATTAATATATTTATATAGCACTGACATCTTCTGCAGCACATTACAGAGTCATGTCACCGACTGTCCTCAGAGGAGCTCACAATCTAATCCCTACGCAGTTATAGTCTAATGCCCTACCATATTATTATTATGTATTTGTGTACCCCTGACACCTTCTGCAGAACTTTACAGAGTACATAGCCATGTCACTGTCTGTCCTCAGAGGAGCTCACAATCTAATCCTACCACAGTCATAGTGTAATGTCCTACCATATTATTATGTATTTATAGAGCGCTGACATATTTTGCAGCACTGTGCAGAGTATATAGTCATGTCACGGACTGAATTATTGGGGATTATTACCTTGTATGTCTTTGACAGTTATGTTCGCTTGTCGGGGGTGAGTTCGGCAAAATAAGTTGAAAGCAAATTGGCCTCAATGGGGGTTGGGTGGGGGGGCCCAGGATAAAATTGCGCATCAGGGCCCAGAAGACTGTAGCTACGCCTGTGCTCAAATATCATACCTTATCAAAGAAAGAGGTTGAGTGCCGCAGCCTCCTGCACACGTGTACCAGACTCTTGCATGGGAAAGAGGAAAAAATCGAGCGGCGACTGGGGACATCGGTAGTGGCAGATGGAGCTAAGGATGGATGGGGAAAATTCAAAATGCTCCTTTAAAGTATTACAGGTACTATCTTTTTCTGCAAGAGAGTCATCGAGGTGGCAGAAGAAGTTCTAAGCAGTGAAGAGTATTTATCTCCAGCCTAAAGCTGACGGTATGTAACAAACAGCCATCCAGAAGGTTAGAGAAAGGAGGGAACAGAGCAGAGAAAAAGTAAAAATTGATTAGCTAATCTCAAAATGGGTAAGACAAAGATTTACGTGACTTTGAAGGAGGGATGATCATCAATGCAAGAAGAGCTGGTTCTAGCATCTCTGAAATGACAAATCCTTTAGGCCAACAGTATATTGGGTTTTTTGAGAGTAGCAAATGAAAAAAAGGACTTCAAGCAATAAGGACTATTCTGTTCTAAAAAGGCTAGTGAACGAGAGAGGTGAAAGGTGAATAGCAGGCATAGTACACAGCAACAGGAGGACAACAACACAACAAATTACAGCTGAATTCAATGCAGGTGTATCACAAAGCATACCACAACACACAACAAGACAGACTTTACAAGGGATGGGCTTTAACAGCAGGAGATCACCAAGAATGCCTTTTTCTGCCAAACAGACATGAAAACTGCAGATTATTACTTTTTCAGAAATATTATTACTGGTATTTCGTAGAGCCCTTAATAAACATAAAATTCAAGCTAGAAAGTTAATTTAGGTTTAATAATTCCTTCACACTAATGAAATTTGAGTTTCAATGTAATAACTGTAAGTGCCTTATTGAAAGCAACAGGTCATAGTTATGAACGGAAAGGGCCACGAAGGAAAGACTTAACCCCAAGATATTACTGAATGCAAATTACTGTGTAATGATGGCTGTTTCTAGGATGTTAGAATTCAGAGAACCTGCTAAAGTGTTCAGCAAGACACAGCAGGTTTTCAAGGGAACAGGAAAAGTTGCTATTTCAAAGTAGTGTTGGGCGAACAGTGTTCGCCACTGTTCGGGTTCTGCAGAACATCACCCTGTTCGGGTGATGTTCGAGTTCGGCCGAACACCTGACGGTGCTCGGCCAAACCGTTCGGCCATATGGCCGAACTAAGAGCGCATGGCCGAACGTTCCCCGAACGTTCGGCTAGCGCTGTGATTGGCCGAACGGGTCACGTGGTTCGGACCCGAACGCGCTCTGATTGGCCGAACTGTCACGTGGTTCGGGTAAATAAATACCCGAACCACGTCATATCTCCGCCATTTGTCTGTGGGTTTAGCTTTGGGTAGGCAGGCAGGGTAGTTCGCGCTCCAGCCACGCTAGCCAGGGTCCCCCCTGTCATTGTGTCACTGCTGGGAACAGTAGTACACCGCTTGCTCAGCCACACTATATAGCATTCTGTTTACTGCCACTCTGTGTACCTCGCTCAGCCACACTATATAGCATTATGTTTACTGCCACTCTGTGTCTGCTGGGAATAGTAGTACACCGCTTGCTCAGCCACACTATATAGCATTCTGTTTACTGCCACTCTGTGTACCTCGCTCAGCCACACTATATAGCATTCTGTTTACTGCCACTCTGTGTCTGCTGGGAATAGTGGTACACCGCTCGCTCAGCCACACTATATAGCATTCTGTTTACTGTTCTGTGTCTGCTTGGAATAGTGGTACACCGCTCGCTCAGCCACACTATATAGCATTCTGTTTACTGTTCTGTGTCTGCTGGGAATAGTGGTACACCGCTCGCTCAGCCACACTGTTCTGTGTCTGCTGGGAATAGTGGTACACCGCTCGCTCAGCCACACTATATAGCATTCTGTTCACTGTTCTGTGTCTGCTGGGAATAGTGGTACACCGCTCGCTCAGCCACACTATATAGCATTCTGTTCACTGTTCTGTGTCTGCTGGGAATAGTGGTACACCGCTCGCTCAGCCACACTATATAGCATTCTGTTTACTGTTCTGTGTCTGCTGGGAATAGTGGTACACCGCTCGCTCAGCCACACTATATAGCATTCTGTTTACTGTTCTGTGTCTGCTGGGAATAGTGGTACACCGCTCGCTCAGCCACACTATATAGCATTCTGTTTACTGTTCTGTGTCTGCTGGGAACAGTAGTACACCGCTCGCTCAGCCAGAGTATATAGCATTGTGTTTACTGCCACTCTGTGTACACCGCTCAGCCAGACTATATACCATTGTTTACTGACACTCTGTGTACACCGCTCAGCCAGACTATATACCATTGTTTACTGACACTCTGTGTACACCGCTCAGCCAGACTATATACCATTGTTTACTGCCACTCTGATTCTGCTGGGAACAGTAGTACACCGCTCGCTCAGCCAGACTATATACCATTGTTTACTGACACTCTGTGTACACCGCTCAGCCAGACTATATACCATTGTTTACTGCCACTCTGATTCTGCTGGGAACAGTAGTACACCGCTCGCTCAGCCAGACTATATACCATTGTTTACTGACACTATATAGCAGACTATATAGCATTGTGTGTACACCGCTCAGCCAGACTATATACCATTGTTTACTGACACTCTGTGTACACCGCTCAGCCAGACTATATACCATTGTTTACTGCCACTCTGATTCTGCTGGGAACAGTAGTACACCGCTCGCTCAGCCAGACTATATACCATTGTTTACTGACACTCTGTGTACACCGCTCAGCCAGACTATATACCATTGTTTACTGCCACTCTGATTCTGCTGGGAACAGTAGTACACCGCTCGCTCAGCCAGACTATATAGCATTGTGTTTACTGCCACTCTGTGTACACCGCTCAGCCACACTATATAGCATTGCGTACTCTGCCAGTCAGTGTGTATATTGCTGGGATCAGTAATACTCCACTCACCGTCAACCACTATATGAGCTCAACATGAGTTCCCCAGAGACCTCCGCTGTGAGCAGCACTCCCAACAACAGCAACAGCCAACGCCCCACGCAAGCTATAACATCCACCCCAGCAGCCAGTGGTCAGCAGCAGCCCTCCCCGGAGGAGAACGTTGTGTCCATCAGTCCGTCGCCAGAGCGATTAATGAGGGCTGCCATTGAGGAGATGATGGGGCCTGATGTGGAGGAGGAGGTCTGGCTCAGGCCAGCATCCCAAGTTAATGTTGAGGACGATGAGGGGTCTGTGTCTGGGGATGTTGGGGTGGCAGAGGTGGTGGGTGGGTCAGACTCAGGAGAAGAGTTGTATGATGAGGATGATGATCGGGACCATCTGTATGTGCCTCAGAGTCCGACCCCGGAAAACATGTTGTATCGTGTGTTTAGGTACTAAAATCTGCGTTCCCTCCCAGTAGTGTTGGGCGAACAGTGTTTGCCACTGTTCGGGTTCTGCAGAACATCACCCTGTTCGGGGTGACTATATAGCAGACTATATAGCATTGTGTTTAATGCCACTCTGTGTACACGGCTCAGCCACACTATATAGCATTGTGTTTACTTCCACTCTGTGTCTGCTGGGAACAGTAGTACACCGCTCACCCGCCACTGTATAGCATTGTGCTCTGTGTCACTGCTGACAATAGTGGTACACCGCTCACCCACCACTGTATAGCATTTCTGTACTGCCACTGTACTGCTGCCAGTCAGCGTGTACTTTAAGGATAAGTGAAATGAGGAAGAAATCCGGTGAAAGAGGGAGGGGCAAGGGAAGAGGTGTTTCCCCTGACGGTTCACGTACAGGCCACAGGGGAGCACCCAAGAAAACCCACTCAATACTGCCCATGTTGTCCAGGACAACAACCCTCACAGATCCAAAAGAACAGGACCAGATAATTACTTGGATGACCTCTCAAGCGTCCAGCAGTGGGTTAAGCAGCACCAGCACATCACGCACGAGGTCCGAGTCCTCAGCCAGTTAAAGTCTGGGCTTTCTTTGAAGACTGCACTGAGGATGTTACCATGGCGATTTGCAAGGTGTGCAAGACCCGCCTGAGCAGGGGGAAAAGTATTAACAACCTCTCCACCACCAGCATGAGCCGCCACATTCTATCCAAACATCCCACTCTGTGGGCAAACGCGGCAGGACAAAGTACCACCAGCAACACTGCCTCCCTTGGGTTCACCAGACTCACCACCAGACCCGCCTCAGCAGCAGCAGTAGCCCAGCCATTGCGTGGTTCACAACATTCACAAACATCAGACGATGCTGACACTGTCACTTTCCGGACTAGTGCTCTTGAGGTCTCCCAGTGTTCATCAAACACAACAACCAACAGCCCTTCGGTGTGCAGCGCTACGGTTGAGTTGTCTGTCTCTGAGATGTTTGAGCACAAGAGGAAATTGCCAGCAAATGACCCCCGGGCCGTGGCAGTAACAGCCAGCCAGCATAGCCAAGCTTCTGGCCTGCGAAATGCTGCCATATCGAGTGGTGGAGACAAACAGCTTCAAGGGCATGATGTCAGTGGCCATCCCACGTTACGTGGTTCCCAGCCGCTACCACTTTGCGCGCTCTGCAGTGCCTGAGTTGCATGAGCACGTGGTCAGCTAAATAACCCGAAGCTTGAAGAATGCCGTTGCCTGCAAGGTTCACCTCACCACTGACACCTGGACGAGTGCGTTCGGCCAGGGTCGATACATCTCCCTTACCGCGCACTGGGTGAACCTTGTGGAGCCTGGCAGCGATTCCTCACCTGCTACGGCGCGGGTGTTGCCCACGCCGCAAACAGCTGGATAACAACAGCAGCACCTACCTCTCTGACTCCTTCTCCTCCAACGCATCTCAAAGCTGTACCTCATCCGGAAATGCTAACCCAGCACCAGCAGCAGTAGGATCGTGGAAGCAGTGCAGCACAGCTGTTGGCATGCGTCAGCAAGCGTTGCTGAAGCTGATCTGCCTTGGGGATAAGCAGCACACAGGGGAGGAAATTTGGAGGGGAATAAAGGAACAGACGGATTTGTGGCTGGCACCGCTGGACCTGAAACCGGGCATGAAGCTAGACACCTGGCACGAACTGGCAATGTACGCAATAGAGGTGCTGGCTTGCCCGGCAGCCAGCGTTATGTCGGAACGCTGTTTCAGTGCTGCCGGAGGCATCATCACAGATCGGCGTATCCGCCTCTCCACAGAAAATGCAGACCGTCTGACTCAAATTAAAATGAATCAATCCTGGATTGGAAACGACTACGCAACACTCCTGGACCCCAACCAAGTAACATGACCGATGAACATCTGGGATGGTTTAGCGTTTCCGGTCCCTGTTTATTGAACCTCTCATCTGTATTACATTTATGACTGCATGGCGGCAAAAAGCATTGCTGCTATATCCGCACGCTTTTTGTCCTCATGCAAGGCCTGGGTTGTTGTGTCTCACAAAGCGTGGCCTTCTCCTCCTGCGCCTCCTCCTGTTCCATCACGTGTGCTGCTGCTGCTGCTGCTGGGTTACCGTTGCCGGTCCCTGTTTATGGAACCTCTTATCTTTATTACATTTATGACTACATGGAGGTACAAAGCATGCTATCCGCACGCTTTTTGTCCTCATGCAAGGCCTGGGTTGTTGTGTCTCACAAAGCGTGGCCTTCTCCTCCTGCGCCTCCTCCTGTTCCATCACGTGTGCTGCTGCTGCTGCTGCTGCTGGGTTACCGTTGCCGGTCCCTGTTTATGGAACCTCTTATCTTTATTACATTTATGACTACATGGCGGTACAAAGCATGCTATCCGCACGCTTTTTGTCCTCATGCAAGGCCTGGGTTGTTGTGTCTCACAAAGCGTGGCCTTCTCCTCCTGCGCCTCCTCCTGTTCCATCACGTGTGCTGCTGCTGCTGCTGCTGGGTTACCGTTGCCGGTCCCTGTTTATGGAACCTCTTATCTTTATTACATTTATGACTACATGGCGGTACAAAGCATGCTATCCGCACGCTTTTTGTCCTCATGCAAGGCCTGGGTTGTTGTGTCTCACAAAGCGTGGCCTTCTCCTCCTGCGCCTCCTCCTGTTCCATCACGTGTGCTGCTGCTGGGTTAGCGTTGCCGCGTGGTCCCTGTTTATTGAACCACTTATCTTTATTACATTTATGACTGCATGGTGGTACAAAGCATGCTATCCGCACGCTTCTTGTCCTCATGCAAGGCCTGGGTTGTTGTGTCTCAAAGCGTGGCCTTCTCCTCCTGCGCCACCCTCCTCCTGTTCCATCACGTGTGCTGCTGCTGGGTTAGCATTACCGGTCCCTTTTCCTGGAACCTCTTATATGTATTACATTTATGACTGCATGCCGACAAAAAGCATGTTACCTGTGCAAAGAAAACAGACATTTCCCGCATTTAAAAGACAGTTTTCCCTTTGAAACTTTAAAATCGATTTTCTCAAAAACTATAAGCTCTTTTTGCTAAATTTTTTTTTCCTCTTGTACCCACTCCCAAGGTGCACATACCCTGTAAATTTGGGGTATGTAGCATGTAAGGAGGCTTTACAAACCACAAAAGTTCGGGTCCCCATTGACTTCCATTATGTTCGGAGTTCGGGTCGAACACCCGAACATCGCGGCCATGTTCGGCCTGTTCGGCCCGAACCCGAACATCTAGATGTTCGCCCAACACTATTTCAAAGCAGGATTAAAGGACAACTGGGGTGACATGATGAGATAGACGTGCAGGAACAGTGTCACGTACACAAATAACTGTGTTGTGTTCCTTTTTTTCTTTCTGGGCCTGAAAGAGTTAAACATCTGGTATGCAAGTGACAGTTTGTCTGGGTCGGGAGTGGGTCAGACTGGGTCAGGCTATAGCATAACCCTCACTGATAAGTAATTACAGCCATACAACACTTTCCTGTCAGTAAATGGCTTCTGAGAGCAGGGAAGAGATAAAAAGGGTCAATAATTCATAGATTTTTAGCTCTGGCATACTTCAATGAATGTGTCCAGAGGCAATGAAACAGTAAAAACTTAAAAACTAGATTTAAATATAAAACTGTGGGATATCTAAAAAATGGTCATTTTTTTAGAAGAAGGAGGATAGATACAATTGTTTTTCTCATCAGTTTATTTTCACTTTGGATGTCCTTTAACCTCCTGAGCAATAATCCCGAGCTGAGCTCGGGGTATATCGCGCAGGAGGATTTCTCAGGCCCTGGTGGGCCGATTTGCATAATTTTTTGTTACACGCAGCTAGCACTTTGCTAGCTGCATGTAACTTCCGCTCGCCTCCGCTCGCCGTGCCGTGCAGTCCCCCCCTCCCCGACCCCTTGCGCAGCCTGGCCAATCAGTGCCAGGCAGCGCTGAGGGGTGGATCTGGACTCCCTCCGACGTCACCACGTCCATGACGTCGGTGACGTCATCCCGCCCCGTCGCCATGGCGACCGGGGAAGCCCAGCAGGAAATCCCGTTCTGAACGGGATTTCCTGCTTGCTCTGATCGCCGAAGGCGATCGGAGTGGGTGGGGGGATGCCGCTGCGCTGCGGCTATCATGTAGCGAGCCCTGGGCTCGCTACATGATTTAAAAAATAAAAAAATTAAAAAAATAGTGCTGCGCCACCTCCTGGGCGATATAATTGTATCGCCCAGAGGGTTAAAGGAAACCTGAGATGGAGGAGGGGGGGGGGGAGAAAAAAATATATGCATATCTGGGGCTTCCTCCAGCCCTCTTCAAGCTCATCACAGCCCGCCCTCTTCCTGCCCCACCTGGATCCTCTGCTATTCCCCCAATAATTCTTCTAAATAGGGCGCACTGCGCACGCCTCCATCGCCTGCCCCTACACAGTACTACCGCGCAAACACAGAATACTCCCAGTGACGGGAGTGTGATGGGAGAGGTGTGCAGCTGGACTGCGCTTGCGCAGTACACATCGACTGAAGGAATTACCGAATAGCTAAGTATCCAACCAAGTGGCCTGGGAGGACGGCAAGGGAGCTGAAAGGGGCTGAAAGAAGCCCCAGGTATGTCAATTTTTGGTCTATCCCTGTCTCGAGTACATTTAAAACTCTATAAATGAAATACAAGCAAGAAAAACAACAACACTATTATTATTTGTCAGCCTCTCAATAAATGTACTGTACGTATAACACATTGTGTCTAAAGCCTGGCATCTTTGAAAATGTAAGGATCGGCAGATCCACCACCTTATATCAGTCCCTATGCCCTAATCTACCTCTACAATCTTTACCTTGTGTGGCCTGGACCCGCTTGAATAGGAGACAAGTAGCGTCTGCCCGACTTCGGTTACACCCAGGCCTTAACCTCCCTGTTGTTCAATTTCCCCAAGATTTCTGTGTAAAAAGTGATCCAATTAATTTTCATAACTTTTTTTCCTGTAACTTGCCAAAATGTGTCAAACAAGGGTCTAGTATACAGTGTAGGAGAGTATTAACGTGTATGCACGTCATTACTGTTCACAGATTGTTTTGTATTGACGTGTATTACTGCCAATACCGCTAGGGAGGTTAATACCAGGGGGTGGATGCCATCTGGGCCAGGTGCCTTGTCTAACTCAATCTTATTTAATCATGCCTGCACACCTTCCTGTGTTAGGCAATTCATGCTGAATGAGGTAGATGGGGAACAACCCAGGGCCATATTATGAGCTAAGGGCATCACCTCGATAAAGTCAGAAACAAAGCCAGCATTTAAAAATGTCCGCTTTAGCTCAGTCCTCCACAATCAAGCTTCCTGTATGATCTTGTAAAAGTCCTATAATCTATACCCCCTTTCTTTTAGAGTTTATATATTTGTAAAACTTTTTGGGATTTGACTCTATATCACTAGGACTTGGTCAAATGATCAGCTCTGTGCTGGGGAAGGAACTTCAACTCTATTGGTAACAGGGAGCTACTGGATTCTTCAAGGCCGATGCTTTCAATGTATTGCAAAAGACACAGACCTGGACTGCACAAACCTTTTTGCATTGGCCATTAATGTTTACTGTGACATTAATTAAAAGCTGTAGCTGAAGGAGGTAAAGAGACGCCCAATGGAGAATAAAAGAGTTAAAAACACTAAAAATAAAAGATTGAGGTGGCTTACCTCATAGACGACAACTCACTTTGAGTAGAAATATTTAATAATAAGCAAAGGCAACACGTTTCAGGGGATCTAGTTCACTTCCTCAGGCCAAATAAAGTGCCTATAGACATCAAAAAAAAGTGATTGGTGCTCTATAAAATTACAAAATTGCATGAACATACATACATACACATATACTACAATGCAAAAAATTGTTGTAGTCAAAAATACAATATAATGCAAAAAATTATAATGCAATCTTTATATATAAAATCGGATGTATGTATGTATGTATGTATGTATGTGTGTGTGTGTGTGTGTGCGTGCGTGCGTGCGTGCGTGCGTGCGTGTGTGTGCCGCGATCACGCGAAAACGGCTTGACCGATTTGAACGAAACTTGGTACACAGATCCCTTACTACCTGGGATGATATGTTCTGGGGGTCTCGCGGCCCCCCTGCACACCTGGGCGGAGCTACAAACAGCAAATCAGATTCCACCCATTCAAGTCAATGGAAAAATGTAAAAGGCTGCCATTCTCACAGTAATCGAGCCAGAGTCCCCACACTTTGCACAGTTGGTCACTTGGTGAGTGAGGTTACAAATCCAGGAAAAGTGGGCGGAGCATAAAACAGCCAATCAAATTTCAGCCGTTCATTTTAAATGGGAAAATGTAAACTGCAGCCATTCTTAGACTATTAATCGCAGGGTTCTCAAACTTGCTACAGTTGGTCACTGGGTGAATGAGATTAAGATTCAAGAAAGTGGGTGGAGCCTACAACAGCCAATCAAAATTCACCTATTGATTTTCAAGGGGAATATTTAAACTGCTGCTATTTTTACACTTTTAATAGCAGAGGCTTCAAACTTGCTACAGTCGGTCATTGGGTGACTGGGGTCAAAGTTCACTAAAGGGGCGGGGCCACATACAGCCAATCAGATTTCCTTGGTGGATAAACTGCTTTCATTCACACATTTTTGATGCCTTGAACCTGACAGCTCACAAACTTGGTCATTGAGTGACTGTGTGTCAATGTTACAAAAAGTGGGTGGAGCCAAAACAACTTTTACTGGGAAAATATAAACGGCAGCCATTCTTACATCGTTAATGGCAGGGTTCTCAAACTTTGCACAGTTGGTCATTGGGTCACAGATTAAGATTTTGGAAGGTGGGTGGAGCCTACAACAGCCAATAAAAATTCCCCTTTTGATTTTCAAAGGGAATATTTCATCTGCTACCATTCTCTTATACTGGTAAAAGCAGATGCCTCAAACCTGGTACAGTTGGTCACTGGGTGACTGGGGTCCAAATTCAGGAAGGGGGTGGAGCCACAAACAGCCAGATTTGTTTATTTTTCAATGGGAATATACAAAGTATTGATACCAAGGATCCCAAAGCTGATAAACTTGATAATTGAGTGACTGTATGTCAAGGTTAGAAAAAGTGGCCGGTGCCAACAACTTCATTTTTTACATTGCAGGGTTCCCAAACTTTACACAATTGGCCACTGGGTGACTGGGATGAATATTCAGAAATGTGGGTGGAGAATTTTCACATTGCTACCATTCTTACACTGTTAGTGGCAGAGGCCTCAAACCTGGTACAGTCAGTCATTGGGTGACTGGGATCCAAATTCACTAAAGGGGTGGAGCCACAAACAGCCAATCAGATTTGTTAGATTGATTTCAGCCATTCTGTTATTGCCAGGGTTCTCAAACATGACACAGTTGGCCACTGGGTAACTGTGACTAATATTCAGAAAAGTGGGTGGAGCCTACAGCAGCCAATCAAAATTCACCTTTTGATTTTCAAGGGGACTATTTACTTTACTGCCATTCATGCACTCTTAATGGCAGAGGCCTAACATCTGCTACAGTCAGTCACTGGGAGACTGAAATTTAAATTCTGAAGGGAGCGGGCCAAAAACAGCCAATCAGATTTGTTTAATTTCAATGGTAAAATGCAACTTATTGATGCCAAAGACCCCAAAGCTCAAAAACTTGGTCATTAAGTGACTGTATGTCAAAATTAGAAATAGTGGGCAGAGCCAAAAACAACTAACTTTTTACATGAGGAAATGTAAACTGCAGCTTTTCTTACACTGTTAATGGCAGGGTTCTCAAACTTCACACAGTTGGTCACTGGGTGACTAGGATTAATATTCGGAAAAGTAGGTGGAGCCTACAAGAGCCAATCAAAATTCACCTATTGATTTTCAAGGGGAATATTGAAACTGCAGCCATTCTCACACTGTTAACAGCAGAGGCCTCAAACCTGCTACAGTCAGTCTTAACGACTCAAATTCAGTAAAGGGGCAGAGCCAAAAACAGCCAGATTTCTTTGCTGGATAAACTGCTTCCATTAGCACAATTTTGATGCCAGGAACCCAAAAGCTCACAAACTTGGACATTGGGTAGTGACTGTGTGTCAAGGTTACAAAAAGTGGGTGGAGTTAAAAACAGATTTTTCTGGTAAATTGTAAACTGCAGCCCTTCTTCACTGTTAATGGCAGGGTTCTCAAACTTAGCATAGCTGGTTACTGGGTGACTGGGATTAATAATCAGAAAAGTGGGTGGAGCCTAAAAATGCCAATCAAAAATCACATGTCGCTTTTCAAGGAGAATATTTATATTGCTGCCATTCTTGCACTGTTAATGGCACAAGCCTCAAACCTGGTACAGTTGGTCATTGGGTCACTGAGGTTCAAATTCAGAAAAGGGAACAGAGCCACAAACAGTGAATCAGATTTGTTTCATTTCATGGGAAAATACAAATTATTGATGCCAAGGACCCCAAAACTCACAAACTTGGGCATTGAGTAGTGACTTTGTGTCCAGGTTACAAAAAGTGGGCGGAGCCAAAAACAAATTTCACTGGGAAAGTGTAAACTGCAGCCCTTCTTACACTGTTTATTTCAGGGTTCCCAATCTTTGCCCAGATGGTCACTGAGTGACTGAGATATTCAGGGAAGTGGGTGGAGCCTATAATAGCCAATCAAAATTCACCTGTTGATTTTCAAGTGGAATATTTAAATTGCTGCCATTTTTACACTGTTAATAGCAGATGCCTCAAACCTGCTACAGTTGGTCATTGGATGACTGGGGTTCAAATGCTGGAGAGGGGTGGAGCCACAAACAGCCTATCTGATTTGTTTAATTTCTATGGGAATATACAAATTATTGATGCCAAGGACTCCAAAGCTCACAAACTTGGTCATTGAGTGTTTGTGTGTTAGGGTTAGAAAGTGGGCGGAGCCAACACCAGTCAAATACATACCCGGGCAACGCCGGGTCATCAGTGGGTGGAGACAAATACAAATTTCACTGGGAAAATGTACACTGCAGCCATTCTGTTAATGGCAGGGTTTTTAAACTTTGCACAGTTGGTCACTGGGTGACTGGGATTAATATTCAGAAAAGTGGGTGGAGCCTACAAAAGTGAATCAAACTTCACCTGTTGCTTTTCAAGGGGAATATTTAATTGCTACCATTCTTGAACTGTAAATGGCACAGGCCTCAAACCTGGTACAGTTGGTTATTGGGTGACTGGGGTTCAAATTCAGAAAAGGGGGTGGAGCCACACACACTCAATCAGATTTGTTTCATTTCAATGCAGATTATTGATACCAAAGACCGCAAAGCTCACAAACTTGGTCAGTGAGTAATTGTGTGTTAGGGTTAGAAAAAGTAGGCGGAGCCAACACCAGCCAAATACATACACGGGCAACGCCGGGCAATCAGCTAGTATACATATATAAAAGCTGTACCTGTTCAGTGTGGAATAAACTCTAAAAACACCCATAAAGAGTAATTTACTATTGCTATTGTTACTCTGCAATATTCATTATTTATAAAAGTCTGTGGGCTTGTGGAGCTGCGATGTCACATCACAGATGAATTAATTATCAGCCAATGGTCACTGCCGGCTGGCTTGCTTCAGGCAATGGCTGCAGTGACTGCCAGCAACTGCAGGTGATGCTGCTTTATAACCATCTATTCTGCTAAAAATTATTATTAAAGACACCCTTAACTGATCAATGCAAACAAATCCACTGCAATATCCTGAACCTCATTAATAGCAGCTCAGATGCCATAAATGCAATTTTTCTGTCTAACCCAGCCTCTAGCCGTATAAAAAAAAAATCCTGCTGGTCACCTAAGCTTACTGATAATAACTTCTACTTCATCATTTCTTAGCCCCTCCCTTCTGGTGACACATGCTGTCTTCTCTCCGCCTAGAGTTAGCAAGATCAGTTGTGACTCTGAATACTCCAGCAGTCTGTTAGAATTTCATATGGCTGGATGAGACAGAAGAAAAGATTTTAGGGGTAAGAAACAGCATTAACATTTATGTATATACAGTACATGGATTTATTACAAGTTCCCTTCAACAAAACACCACTGTAGCCTAAAACACTTGTACTGCTAATCATTTCTAAATATTTGTTTTAATTTTAAAAAAAGGTTTTATTGGTGAAAAATAGCACCAACTAGCAGGGTCCTAGCTACTAACCATGCAATGACTGAGCCCAGCCTTACTGCTCCTGCACGGCGCGTACTGCTCCTTCATGAGTATGGTAACGCAGGAGCAGGATGGCTTGCCAACACTGTTAAAAAGACTCTGAAGTCTCCAAAAAATGAGGTTTTTACTTTAGAAACCTCTTTAACGTAATTTCCCCTCCTAAAACGATGCATCCCCGCGGCTGAAAACTCAATTAATCACCCCTAACTCTCCGGGCAAAATCCACGACTTTCTTGGTCATGGATTTTGCTGCCCTAAGGAGGCAGAGCTTTGGGCTGTAGCTCTGCCTCCATACGCGTCAATCAGCGCTGATTGCCGCCTCTCCCCAGCCCCTCCCCTGCCCATCTCAGTGAAAGAAGACTGAGAGGGGCGGGGAGAGGCGGCGATCCGTGCTGATGGACGCATGTAGAGGCAAATTTATGCACCTGCCTAATTTTGTTTAAACAATTATTGGGCACTTTCTGTAAATCCAATAAACTTCATTTCACTTCTCAAATATCGCTGTGTGTGTCTCCTAGAGGATATATTTAACTGCCATTTTTTATTGTAACAACCAACGATTTATACAGGAAAATCATGACGATTAACAAGGTTGCCCAAACGTTTGCATCCCACTGTATATAATTTTTTTCTTCCTGGTTTTTTGCCCTCTAAACCTAGGTGCGACTTATATTCTGGAGCATCTAATATTTTGAAACAAAGGGTAGTTCACAAAAAAGGGGACAGTTGGGAGCTATGGGTTTATCATTCTGAAGAACGTATGACAAGACAAGACAAATAACATTTATATCGCGCTTTTCTCCTGGCGGACTGATGCAGCTCTGGACATCGGGTGCATTGTTGTGAGTTGTGTTATTACGTTATATACTTCTCAGATGACTTCTCAGATGACTTCTTTCCTATGGCTTCTTTTTCTTCCTCACAACATATGAACAATGGTCTAATCATGACAGGTTCCTCATTTGAATAGAATAACAAAAGCAGGACACTTAACGAACAAACAGCATCGCTCTGGCGTTATTTTGTTGTAGGAGTGGATGACCTAATTATGCTCTTTTGTGTTATCGGCAACTCTTGCGGCTCTTTATTCTGAATAAACAAGTGACAGATCATTACATTTTTAAAGGTTAACAAGCAGAATAATAACTCTGCCGTACAGATATACTTGTAAATGCTGCAGAAATAATTGCATTCAGCTCTTTTTTTCGGATGCCTCATTACCTCCTCTGAAGTTCCAGGACTCTTGTTTGTGCGAAGATGGGTATAATCTGAAAATCAGCCGTGCTGTCACGGCTTCCTCTTGAAAAAGTGACTTGCCATTTATCATCGAAAAACTGACAAGTTAGCTCATGAAACACTCTTCTCCTCTCTCAAGATTGCAAGAAAAGAGTTTCAACTTCCAAAAAAGCAATTTTAAAAGTCTTATGATTATTTTCTGTTGATTTTTCTCCTAGTTGAGGCTTTTGTTGCTATCAAGAGAAAGATTGGCTCACCAGAGATCCTCATCTCTGAAACAACGACTCTTAGGATTTTCTCGCCCAACAGTTTCTCGGGTGTTTACAGAGTGGAAGTTGAGAATTTTTTTTTCAAACGATAAGGACTATTCTGGTCGAAAAAGGCTGGTGAAGGGGGGAGGTTAAGGGTGAGTAGCACGCATAGTCCACGGTAACAGAAGGGCAACAACATGACAAATGATGGCTGAATCCAATGAAGGTGCATCACGAAGCATTTTCCAATGCAGAACAAGACTGACTTTGCAAAGGATAAGCTTTAGCAGCAGGAGAACATCAAGAGTGCCTTTGGTATCACAGAAAAATAGGAAAAGACATTTGTTGTGGGCCCTTCCCACCATGCTCGATCCTTCTCAAATTGGTTTGAGGAGCATCAATCAAAGTTTAACCTGCTTCCATGGCCAGCTCAGTCCCCTGACCTCAATCCTATTGAGCATTTGTGGGATGAAGTCAAAAGATCACGTCAAAGCTTGGAAACACCACCATCCAATCTGACCCAACTTAGAGCTGCCATTATGTCAGCATGGGCCAACATTCCTCAGCAACGGTATCAGCATCTTGTTGAGTCCATGCCAAGAAGAATATCGGCTGTGATCAAAGCTAAACTTGTTATTAGGGTGTCTCTATTTTTTTGGCCACTCAGTGTAGAAACCGGCTGTTCTGGATGCATGCGTGGTTTACTAAGGCTTACTAATGCAAGAAATGATTTGTAAAGCTCTTCTCTGGTCTCATCAAAGCCGGACGGACTTGCTTCTAACAGATACTGTTCCCTTGTATCTGCTGATATGAAAACCTCATTAAAACGTGTCCAATTGAACTCTGCTGGCCTGTATTCCTCGGAGCATGCATAGGATCGATCACTCATTTTCTCCTCTGTCCTCCTGTGACCTTCTAGACAGTACATCGCTCCTCTCCATCTCCACCAGCGTATCTTCTTCCCATTAAATCAGCTCGCATCTCTACCAGTGTCACATACCCGCGCTTGTATTAAATTATGTTACACTGATGTGAAAAGCACAAATTTAATCACGGACCCAATTATTCCCTGATTCTAGGAAAGCGGAGGAGGAGGAGACGGCTAGATGGAGCTTTGATAAAGACATGTTAAATGTCAACCAATTTTCACCAGATCTCTCCTCTCCATGTTTTTCGGCCTCAATTAACCACTTAAAGATCACTCCACGCCAATTGGTGTGGACACGGCGGCAGCCCCAGGATAGGATCGCCTAACGCTGATTGACGTGCAGTCCTAGGGGCGTATTTTGTAGGAGATTGTGCGCACCGATGCGCACGCATCTCCGCTTGGATGACCAGTCTCCCAGCGCTGATCAGCCGCTAGGAGACTGTTAGACAGCGAAACCGCCGTCTAATAACACTGTACAGAGCTGCACAGCTGTAACCCTGGGAGGTACTAAAGCGATCCGCTGTGATAGGCTGACGGGGGAGGGAGGGAGAGTAAAATAAAAACAATTGTAATATTTATTTAAAAAAAAGGGAAATAAATATTTATTTAACAATAAACAAACATCCTAGCAGGGAAGAGAGGGCGGGATTGTTATAATTTAAAGAGACTCTGTAACAAATTTTTCAGCCTTAGTTCTTCTATCCTATAGGTTCCTATGCCTGTTCTAATGTGGTCTGTCTTACTGCAGCCTTTCCTAATTGCACTGTCTCTGTAATAAATCTTATCTCCTTTCCTCTGTCGTGTCTGTCGGGCTAAGGCTTGAATGTGTGGAATGTGCAGGGCTGCTTGTGATTGGATAGAAGCGATACACACCCTCTGCAGGCCCCCTGCACACTCTGTATGACTCACACACTCTGTTTATGTGAGCCTATTACAAGCTGGTTAGTTTGTTTGTAAACACTGCCTAAAACTGTTAATTACAAGCCAGGATTGCAGCAGAGAGTGGCAGAAACAGCACAGAGGGGCACAGGAGAAAATAAGGAATAGAATGGTATGCTTTTTAGTGTAAGAATATTAGAGTACAGATTCTCTTTAAGTAGGCCTCGGTTATTTGGACTGAGTTTTAGGTAAAAGGCTTGTTCGCAGAGTATACCTTTAAGTAGAGTTACTCGCAGAAAAGATGATGCAAGCAGATACTGAGAAGATGTTCCTAGTACAAGGTCTTAGGCCTACACTGCCCCAGACAGATAAACTACGGGAACAATCAACATAGGCCATATTTACCAAACATAACATTCTTGTATGTAGGGTAAAGAAGTACTTGGAATATTAATTAAGTAGGTGTGTGTGAATACCCTACGAAGGATCTGAACCAATTATAGGTTTAGGGGGATGGTTCAGATGATGACACAGCTAACTCTTTCCTGGTCAGTATTAAGGTTCATGATGGGCTCACTCTTACTTTCACGCTCTCTATCTACTGACTGGAACCCTAATTACTTTCCTTTAGTTTTGTAATCTGATATAACGTATGCTGTATATATTAGATAGGCCTCAGGGCTTGGTAGTTAGATGTAACGTAGTATAGACAGAAGATGACCTGATTACCCTTCAGCAGGAAGGTAATCAAGAAGCTGTAACGCAACGGACTTACTACAGAAGAATCTGCTTTGCTAAGATGTAACGAACTGTATCTGTATATCTGTTTACTGAATAAACACTTTGGAACTTGGAAGACGCCTAAAGAAGTTCTATCTCCTATGCTGTTTTGCTGTGATGAGAATCGTGTTTGCAGCTCTTACTAATGAGTTGCTGGTGCCGGAATAAAGGTGTGTTGTTGCCGATAGAAACATATAGTTTCTTACAGGGATCACTTGTGTGCTGAGTTGTATGGCCCTGCAGCGGGCCCTTGAAGCTGCAGTGGGCTAATTAGCAAGGCGTTTGTGATTTGTGATTGCGATTGCTAGTGGAAAAGGGCCTTTAAAGCTGCAGTGGGCTAATTAGCAAAAAATGGACTGGTCACTGGTTTAAGACCGTGGTCCTTGAGTGGTTAAAAAAATCATATGGATAGAGTAAGCTCCTTTGCTTATATGTTGAAAATTTGTAATTGATGTAATAATACAACTCTCCAGTGGTGGTTTCAGCTTTAATTTTTTTGAGAAGAACAGGTAACTGTTCTTCCATAATAGCACCATCATTTGGACAATCTACTCTGCTCAAAAGCCTATGTTTGTGATGTTTACATTTGGTTCCTATTATTGAGTTAGCTAGCCTTAATTTTATCACCTGAGTTAGGCAAAAAAAATCTAATATCTAAATATCTAAACTGGTCACTAGGGGGGGTTAAGACTGTGGTCCTTAAGTGGTTAAAAAAAATCATATGGATAGAGTAAGCTCCTTTGCTTATATGTTGAAAACTTCTTCAGTGGTGGTTTCAGCTTTAATTTTTTTTTTGGGGGGGGGGGGGCACAAAGGGGGCACGAGGGCTGGCTGGTGGGGCCCATTTGGTTGATCAAAATCAAAGTTTAGATATTTAGATATCAGATTTTTTTTTGCCTAACTCATGTGATAAAATTAAGGCTGACTAACTCAGCGATAATAGGAACTAAATGTAAACATCACAAAACATAGGCTTTTGAGCATCCAAACTGGAGAGAACAGTATCTTTTTTTACTTGTTAAATACAAATGTATCAACACTGGAATGTAAACAAACACTCTCTGAGAAACGGTCTCTGCTTCAGGCACACATAGAGTTCAGAATAGCTCATTAGAAGATTTTCATATATAATAAAAAGCAGTTATAATAGAAAAATAATAAAATGCAATGGCAATTTTCATGGCAAGATAAACTACACTCTGGAAACTTGTAATTTGTAGACAGACAATATTAGTTGTGAACAAAAGCAAATATGATAACTGTATGGGTGATAAAAAGTAGGAAAAGACATTTTTATTGAATGTTATGTCAGAGTTTCAGACCACTTTAACCTATTTTGGTTCCTGGATGTAGAAACTACGTCCAGGAACCATTCGCACTACCGCGCGCTCCCGCGGCCGATCGCGCGCGTGCACGCGCACTCCCGACGGCGGATTCGGTAGCCAGGCAATCAGTGTATCGGGCTATGGTGCCCGATCACTGATTCCTCTCCCCCGCTGAAAAAGCGACAGCTTCTCTCGGAAGCTGTGCTTTTTCTGGCTGTTCCCTCCCCGATGCGTCACTCTAAGCGTGTGTTACGCTTAGAGTGACGTCATGTAAACAAACTCATGGCCGCCATCTTGTGGCCAAAAAGTAATACTACAACTGAAAATAAAAAAAAAAAAATTAACACACAATTACATTATAAATCTATTGCTTACCTCCCACCCTCCCAAAACTACCCAAATAAAATGTTTACTATTAAAAAAACATTACAATAAAAAAAAAAAACATGCAAATATTTACCTAAGGGTCTAAACTTTTTAAATATCAATGTAAAGATGAAATATTTCTATATTTTTTTTATTTTAAACTTGTAATTGTAAATAGTGATAGATGCAAAACGGAAAAAATGCACTTTTATTTCCAAATAAAATATTGTCGCCATACATTGTGATAGGGACATAATTTTAACGGTGTAATAACCGGGACATATGGTCAAATACAATACGTGAGTTTTAATTATGGAGGCATGTATTATTTTAAAACTATAATGGCTGAAAACTGAGAAATATTGAATTCTTCCATTTTTTTCTTATTCTTCCTGTTAAAATGCATTTACAGTAAAGTGGCTCTTAGCAAAATGTACCCCCCAAAGAAAGCCTAATTGGTGGCGGAAAAAACAAGATATAGATCAGTTCATTGTGATAAGTAGTGATAAAGTTATAGGCTAATGAATAGGAGGTGAACATTTCTCACGTTAAAACAACGGAACGCGAATGGGTTAAGGGGAGGAGAAAGAGGCAAGATGGAGAGAAACACGATGTATGTAATTTCTTTTATTAGTAGTAGCATTGCTGCAGACTAGAGCTTGTATAAGTTTTGAATCAGGATAATACCATTTATGGGTTAAAAAAGAAAGCATTCAGCTTGTAAGCCTTCTTCCGACGCTGTTCGTGTTGACTGACAATGTTAGAACATACAATCAGAAGGAGGAAAAGAGAAATATTAGTGTCATCCAGATACATTAATTACAAGGGATCTTGCAAGGATTGTGAGGTATTTATAGCAAATAAATAAGACCCTTGGATTACTTAAGGGGAATCCGAGGTGAGAGTGATTTGGAGGCTGCCATATTTATTTCCTTGTAAACAATGCCAGCTGCCTGGCAGTCCTGTTAACCTTCTGGCATACATAGTGCATGAGTCAAAACCACTGAACAAGCATATGGCTAATCCAGTAAAACCTGAGTCAGAGTATCTGTCTGTATATGCTTGTTCAGAGTCTATGGCTAAAAGTGATAGACACACAGGATCAGGAGGACTGCCAGTCAACTGGTATTGTTTAAAAGGAAATAAATATGGCAGTCTCCATATCACTCTCACTTTGGGTTCCTTTTAACGCCTACATAGACTCGGTGACATGGACATGTTTTAACAGATCCTATCTGCATTCAGAGCATGCTGCTAGAGACTGGAAACAGTTAACTGTATGCTTTAAGATATTCCACAGATTTATTTTATGTTTAAATCTACTTTTTAAGTTTTAGCTGTTTTATTGTTTTTGCTCGATCCAGAGCTAAAATGATAAACTATTGACCCTTCATATCTCTTTCCTGCTCACAGAAGCCATTTTCTGCTAGGAAAGTGTTTTATAGTTGTAATGTCTTATCAGTGAGGGTCACACTGTAGTCACTTCCTGTCTGAGTCAGGACTGAGTCAGCCACTTACATAAGCTCTCCCAGCGCTCCATTGCGTGCTGCGTTTCTGGTAAAAGCGCTTTTCTAAGTGCTTTTCCAGAGCGGTTTTGAGATTCATGTGAACGCAATCGCCGCATAAAGCAGTTTTGTGAGCATTTAGCGCTCTTCCTATACCTTCCATTATAGCAAAAACGCCCCCAAAAATGGCACAGGCACCACTTTGCTCAACGCACAGCGCACAAACCGCGCTGAGATATGAACCTTCTTATAGAGATTCATTGCACAAGCGTTTTGTGGGTGTTTTTCAAAATCGCTTGCGCTTGAAAAAAGTCAGGAAACACCCCCAGTGTGAAGGAGACCTAATTCTGGTTCAGTTGAAGTTTAATAATAACAAAGAAAGATAGAAAAAGAACTTTAGAGATTTTACACCAAACTGAAGAATGTGTAAGAGTTTGTTGGGAGTTATGCTCTTCCGGCGGAGAATCTGCTGACTTGTTTGGCTCGGAATAGGCCGTTAACACCAGACTAGCGGTTTTTGCAAGCTGTCTCTTTTTAATTTGCTCCAGTGATACACATCCATTTGAGTGGACGGCGTCTTCTCGGATTGCCTCCACGCTTCGAGAAATCAATGTCTATTTACTTCCAGAATATTGATTAAAACGTTGACATCTTAGCCCAATTATTTAGCCCAACGGTTGAAGTCGTTCGCTTTGCTGACATGTCCGCATTTGTAAAACGAAGAGCGGCGAGCGGATCTTTTTCGGAGCACAAATTACACTTAAACAGAGTCTTATTGTTACCGCAGGATGGAAAATTCAAACGTCTGGACCGGTCAGAAAAAGGTGAGCATACAAAACTTGTTTACATTATTATTATTGCCATTATTATTATCATGCTCATTATTGTTATTTTAACTACTTTAGTACCGCGCTAACTGAAATCTACGCCTTATTTTGGTGGTCACATAGATTTCCGCCGATCTCGCCACTTAATCCCCTCCGTCTGTCGCCGCAGCTCACTGGCTCTGACTGTCTCTGACGGCAGAGCCCTGTGAGCGTGTCAGAAGCCAATTCCATTGGCTCCTGGCCCTGTCTATGAACATAAGCCGCTCCCATTGGCTTACATTGATAGGCAGGGTCAGAAGTCAATGAAACCGGCTAACAGGAACTCTGCCATCATAGAGACGGCAGAGTGGGTGGCCCAGGTTCCCGACATGCGTCAGTAGAGACCGCTGGCACTTAAGTGGTTAAAGCAACCCTAAACTAAATTTCCCTCCAGTCATCTTTCCCATGCTTTAAATAAGTTGTTAACTTTATTTTACTACTGCACAGTGTCCTTGTTATAAAGTGATTTAGTGGTTGCCCGGGGTAACCAACTTTGGCACCAGCAGCCAGAATGACTGCACTTAGCGACATTCTCACAGCCTCGGCAGATATCTCAAAATGGACCACAGACGCCTCAAGCAGTTAAAGAGGAACTCCAGCCTAAACAAACATACTGTCATTAAGTTACATTAGTTATGTTAATTAAAATTGATAGGTAATATAATCTCTTACCCACCCTGTTTTAAAAGAACAGGCAAATGTTTGATTTCATGATGGCAGCCATCTTTTTGGTTGAAAGGAGGTGACAGGGAGCATGAGACACAGTTCCAACTGTCCTGTGTCCTAATCACCCCTCCCAGTTGCTAGGCAATGTGAATAGCAACATAGGAAATCCCATCATGCTCTGCACAGCATCAGGGGAAAACCGCCCGGCAGTTTTCTTTGATGGGTGGAGCTTAGCTAAAAATGAGGCTTGGGTAAGAAAAACAAAGTTCTGATGCTGTGAAACTGTTAAAGAAACACCAAGCCTTTTCAGTTCTGCTGAGTAGATTTTTAGTCCGGAGGTTCACTTTAAGGAACTTTATTTGGCTTTGACAGAAATACAAGTACAAAAATCATCACCAGCAATCTTTGTTACTTTAGCAAAGCATGAATATGAATATCATCTTGGCGTTGCATTGCAATCATAAGCAAGTCCTATTAACTGACTTAGGTTCAGCTTAAAAAAAAAAGTCTCTAGGCTACGTTGCGCTAAGAGAAACTAAGATGGAAAGAAAGAGCGAGAGAGTGAAGTGAAGTACCCCAGAAACTATGAGTCTTTGTTATAAAGTGAAATACCTCCAGCTTACCAAGGGTTACTTCGTGAGCTCACACTGTGGGTGTGGCTAATCTGTCCATCACATTGTGGCCTTGCTACTGGCTATCAGGAGCATGTGATGCATGGAACTCATAATCAAAATGGTAGCTTCCGGTGACTTGTAGCCTCAATTCTAGGAATCCATGTGTTTTGGAATTGAGGCGAGTTTGTTTATCCACTTCAGCCTTCAGTGTTGTTTCCCCTTTTGCATCTGAGCAACTTTCACCTCCCATTCAATCGCCAATGACTTTATCACTACTTATCACACTGAACTGATCTATATCTTGTTTTTTCCACCACCAATAAGGCTTTCTTTGGGTGGTACATTTTGCTAATGCATTTTAACGGGACTGTTAAGAAAAAAATGGAAAAAAATCATTATGTCTCAGTTTTCAGCCATTATAGCTTTACAATAATACATGTTACCATAATGAAAACCCACGTATGTTATTTGCCCATTTGTCCCGGTTATTACACCATTTAAAATATGTCGCTATAACAATGTATGGCATCAATATTTTATTTGGAAACGTTTGGGCAATGTTGTCATTCGTCATGATTTTCCTGCATAAATTGTTGGTTGTTACGGTAAAAAATGTCAGTTAAATATATCATATAGGAGACACACACAGTGATATTTGAGATGTGAAATTAAGTTTATTGCATTTACAGAAAGTGCGCAATTTCAACAAGACAACAACCCTACACACTGCTCAAAATCCACTAAGGCATTCATGCAGAGGAACAAGTACAATGTTCTGGAATGGCCATCTCAGTCCCCAGACCTGAATATAATTGAAAATCTGTGGTGTGAGTTAAAGAGAGCTGTCCATGCTCGGAAGCCATCAAACCTGAATGAACTAGAGATGTTTTGTAAAGAGGAATGGTCCAAAATACCTTCAACCAGAATCCAAGCTCTCATTGGAACCTACAAGAAATGTTTAGAGGCTGTAATTTCTGCAAAAGGAGGATCTACGAAATATTGATTTCATTTCTTTTTTGTGGTGCCCAAATGTATGCACCTGCCTAATTTTGTTTAAACAATTATTGCACCCTTTCTGTAAATCCAATAAACTTAATTTCACTTCTCAAATATCACTGTGTGTGTCTCCTATATGATATATTTAACTGACATTTTTTATTGTAACAACCAACGATTTATACAGAAAAATCATGACGATTAACAATGTTGCCTAAACTTTCGCATCCAACTGTAGATGTAATTTTACTATTTGCCCACAAGATAGCCACAGTCACTTTTTTGTTTTTCAAGCGTACAGGAACTGAAGGGATGACGTGAAACTTAGAAAAATCATGGCTTTTCAGAGAAGCCGTCGGTTTTTCATACGGAGACATAGATCAATGAATGGGAACTGTGTTCCCATTCATTGATCTCAGGGTTAACGGAAGGCGGCCGGAGCATGCGCGAGAGCGCACGCGATCGCGTGTCCGGCTCAGCTGCAGCAGGGCAGGCTATCTGGATGGATATACCCGTCCAGATAGACCTAAGTGGCTATATAGTCAACAAATACCAGATAAAGTCATGTTTGATCTTTTCTACCAAGTAAGATGTACCACTAAACCCCAGCATTATATTTATCTCTAGAATGTGTCTTAAAGGACATCCGAGGTGAAAATAAACTGATGAGATAAACAATATCTACTTTCTTTCTCTTAAAAATGACTTTTTTAGATATTCCACAGTTTTATTTTATATTTAAATCTAGTTTTTTAAGTTTTTACATCTCTGCTCAATGACACCTTCATTGAAGTATGCCAGAGCTCAAATATATGAACTATTGACAATTTGTATCTCTTTCCTGCTCTCAGAAGTCATTTACTGCCAGGAAAATGTTTTATGGCTGTAATTCCTTATCAGTGAGGGCTGAGCTATCGTCCAACCCAGTCCCAACCCAGACAGAAACTGTCACTTGCATACCTGATTTTTAACTTTATTAGGCATAGAAAGAAAAAAGGAATACAGCCTAGTTATTTGTGTGCTAGGCACTGTACATACACATGTCCATCTCATCATGTCACATGTCACCTCGGGTATCCTTTAAAGGAGAACTCAGTATATAGTCTCCGACTGAAACCAGCATTCTCTAAAGTAAATAAGGGTTTCTGTATTGCAATAATCTGATTGCGTCTTAAAGTCCTCTCACCTTGTGGGCCAGTGATGCGGAATTCATCTCTGTTTCATGACATTACATGCTCAGCTCAGGTTTCGACTTGTTTCAGCAGTGAAAATGGATATTATCTCCTACGAAGCCACAGAGCATCAAAGAAAAGTGAATACTGATAAAAATGGGTACAGGTAACCACTGAATGATTTCTTTGGAGGAAAGTTTTTGACCACCCTCTACTTGTTTAGCACCAGTAAGTGAGAGTCACTTTCTAATACCGCTTTCTGCTCCTCTTCAGTCCCTGTCAATGGTGGAAGGAGGATTAAAGGGACAGGAAGGGTATAACACCCCCTAAAAAGAAGGATGTTGTGCATACAGCAGGAGGAAGAGGACTCCACAGGCAGTGCAATTTGAAGGTGACCTTACCTTTTTCATAAAAACAATACAATGAATAAAGTTTAATTAAATGTTTGTCTCAACTCTCAACAATGCCTTAATTATCCTCTTTAACCCTCAATCTTGATCCTTTATTGTCCTTATGAGAAGAGTATTGGTGATCTCTAGGATGGGTACAACAACCCCCTGGACAGGGGGGCGTAGCAATAGCCATAGCAGCCAAACAACTGCTATGGGGCCCTGGAGAAGAGGGAGGCCCAGATGGTACTTGATGTGTTCACCCTCTGTTGCTCCACCCTCTGACTTTGTCTCAGTGCTTATGGACTATATACAGTAAGCATTGCATGAAAATGTAAATTGGCCAATCAATTCATATTCATAGGGTAGGGGCAGCTAGCATTGCTCAAGAGTGCCTAGATATGATGGCCCCACAAAAAATTGCTATGGGGCCCCATAATGTCTTGCTATGCCACTGCCCCTGGAGAAGAAATGAGACCAGAAGCCCGATGGTGCAGTACTGTTAGGTATAGGAGCCAACTGTAGTGCTGGTAAGTTAGTAGTAGCAGTAGGGTTTTGTACTGTGTTAGCCATCAGTAAAAGCAAGAAGGTTTGAATCAGGATGATACCATTTATTGAGAGTGCTCACTCTTATTCTTTTAAAGAGACTCTGTAACAAAAATTTCAGCCTTATTTCTTCTATCCTATAAGTTCCTACACCTGTTCTAATGTGGACAAAAACGATCTACAAAAGATACATAGAGCGCTCCATAGTGTAAAACCATACAAAAGTTTAATATGCGCAAGTAAAAGTGATACTCACAAGATAAAAGATCCAATCTGGCTCTTAGATAGCCTGCAGACACCTCTGTCCCTCTGATGGAGTGGGCACCGCCAGGCTGTGGCCAGCAGCGTGGCGTCCGATGTCCGGGAGAGTCCTCTCACTGGAGGGGGGCGTGTCCGCTGTCACTACGTGCCTCTAGCGTGATGACGCGTTTCGGCATCACTGCCTTCGTCAGATCACGCTAGGGCACTGGGCACGATGAATTAAAAATACATAACACCTCCCCTCTAGCTGTGATGTGTGACTGTGGGCGGGGAGGGAAGACTCACACATGTGGGGCGGTGCTTAGCCTACATGAAGGATCGCGTCATGTGCGTTCCCGGCCTGGATGTTTCTTTCTGGATGTTAATTTACTCCGCCCCTGGTTGCCATGGCCGCAATGAGAACGCTCCTAATGCGAACGTTTCAGACTGCTGCCATAGCTGTATGCGAACATACAAGTTCATTCTTAGCTGACTGTATACGCATCATCTATCACATGGTAGGATAAAATTGGCAGAAGTCAATATTATGCAACTTGCAGGTTCTCTTAGCAAGCAGCACGAGGAATATAGAAGTACAATTAAATTTAATATGGGGAATTTAAAACTGGTCGATCAAAGCCTCAGTATGCTGTTATTATTCGTAGGCTTCAGATTCTTATTATTAAATTGATTATTATAAACGACAAGAAAGAAGTTTTTTTGGGGGTGAAACCGATGTACAGGGCAGTATGTCACAGGAGAACTGCTGGTTACAATGCTCTAAGCTATGTGGACTGACCTCTTATACAAGTACCCAACAACCACCTCTATATCTGGCTGGATGTAAACTGTATGATGGTTCCCCCATGTGGGGTCATTAGTCCTGATGGGGGAAGGACTGGGGGGGGAAGGTGGGGGGTGTAGTATGGGACAAGGGTGGGGGAGGGAGGGAGTGGGAGGGTGGGAAAAAGAGGGGAGGTAAGGAGGAGTGGCACAAACGAGTCAGGTGTCGGTGCCCACCCATCAAGGATCATAAGGGCACAAAAATCCACAAGGCATGGTCAATACATATTATACAAACAAATTATGATACATTCTATGATGCCTATGGGAGTGGGGTGGCTAGGGATTTTATGGGGGAGGAAAAGGGGGGGGGGGCACACTTGGCCTATATATACACACATGTATGTGTCTATACACTTAACTGGACTATCAATAGTTAATTACTCACCACTCCCATGCGAACTACACAAGTGAATAGAAGCTGTGAGAACAAACGACAAAATGCAAACAATCAAGATCTCAACATTATCAATAATCCATTCGTCTCTCACTGTCTACATATAAGTTGCTATTTCGAGACCCTCATTAAGTCCCATGGGGGCCAGGGAGTCTAGTCTAAAGATCCAGAATGTTTCTCTTTCACAGAGTCTTCTGTACCTGGCACCTGTGTTCATATTTTTGGGGATAACTTCCAAACCAATGATTTTGAGGGTGTCTACTGAACCTTAATGATATTTTTTAAAATGTCGAGAAACACTATGTTTCTCGTTTTTAGCTAAGATGTTCCTTTTGTGCTCTCCTAATCTCTGTCTCAGAGGCCTGGTAGTTCTACCTACATAAAGTTTTGGGCAAGAGCAGCTCAGGAGATATACTACGTACCCGCTACTGCAATTAATGAAATCCTTGATTAGGATGATCTGGTTGTGATTATCTTTGAATTCTTTTACTCTATGCCCCAAAAATGAGCAACAGCCACATCTTTTTATATTACAGTGATAGTTCCCCTTCAAACTTGGGAACATGCTCTGTTGTGGTCTAATTTGTCTGATGTTACTAGGGGCAATGGTATTTTTTATGGACCTTGCTCTTTTAAGAATTACACCAGGTTTCTCCGGCATCTGCTCTCTCAGGTGGGGGTCCTGACAAACCACTGACCAATTGCGCTCAATAATCTGTTTTATCTTTGTTGATTCTTTGTTATAAGTAGTTACAAAGTTGATGTCACTGATTCTTGTTTCTTTGTCGGTACTATAGTTCTTTTCTCCTTCTTCCATTGGTTTGGTTCTATATTCGGACATGACATTTTCTATTGTTGAGGGTTTAAAACCTTTCTCTATAAATGTTTTGGTTAACCTAAGTCCCTGTTCTTCATAATCCTCTGCACGCGTACAGTTCCTCTTTAGCCGACAAAACTGGCTTCTGGGTATGTTCTAATGTGGCCTGGCTTACTGCAGCCTTTTCTAAATGCACTGTCTCTGTAATATATCTAATCTTCTTTTCTTTGTCAAGCTTTGTCGACCCAGAGAGGAATGCACTACCTCTGCTGTAATAGGCACAAGTTATGCACGCCCCCTGAACGCCCCCCTCTGCTCTACTGTGTGTATGAGTCACAGGCAAGGTCTCTGCTCACAGCCAGCATGTCTGCGACTCTCACAGAGCTGTGACCTTGTGAACAGCTGTGAGTGCAGAGCGATCAGTGCAGAGCCCAGACAAGCAGCTAAGGCAACACGTGGAGTAACATTCCAGCAGTCAAGTCAGGCTTGAGAGGTCTCGCTGCAAACAAGCACCTGCTCTGATGATGTATTTCCTGTTTGGCGGCCATCTTCATTGTTTACAAAACAGCCAATAAACGGTATCATCCAGAGTCTTGCTGGTATGTTATACTCACAATGGTGGGTTGTAACCACCATTTAGGCCTGCGTGAAAAGAACTGTCCCCGTTTGGTTGTCCAGGTAGACCTGGATGCTGAATGGTCGCTCGCCTAGAAGACTTTATAGCTATACACAACTGTAAAGCAACAAATACCTCCTCTGGAGGTCTAGAACTAGACTGGTTACTGTGGTGGAGGAGCCCGGTTTGTCTATAGTAGATCTATAGCTACTGTATATACTATATATTTCGATAGAAGGTATAAAGAGGTAATCACTTACCTCTCTAGGAGAAGATTTGACACCAGTAAACTGGAAAAAAAGATTTATGCAACACAAAAGATAAGACAACACGTTTCATGGGTACTCACCCGTTTCCTCGGGCCAATTAAAAAAGTTGTGCCTACATATTTATCATAAGTGAGCGGTCTTTCAGAGGCACTCACACTCACTGCTGCTGTATACTCAAGCACAACGTTTTCCAGTTTACTGGTGTCATATCACTTCTTTATACCTTCTATTGAAATATATAGTATATAGCTATAGATCTACTATAGACATACCAGCCACCTCCACCACAGTAACCAGTCTCGTCCTTAGGAGAAGGTAAGTTCACCTTTGTTTCACACCACCCATGGAAAGCCTCTTCCTCTTGTCGTTTACCCACCTCCTCCTTTTAGGGAGTGTGACATCCTTCCTTATCCCTTTAAACTTCCACCAACGAGAGAGACAGAGGAGGAGCAGAGAGTGGTACTAGAGTGACCTACATTCATTGATACCAAAGCAGTAGCGGGCTGTAGAAGACTTTTCCCCAGAAACTCGTTCGGTGGTTGGTTTGTGGATAATCAGGGTTAATACAGATAAGAGTGTATTGGTAGAAACATTCGATAAAAACGGTTTTATGCCCTTTTTTGAGAAAATAAGCTCACCTGCGTCTCACACCACCCTTAGGGTGCCTCTCCCTCCTACTAAATACCGATGGTTGAACCTTCATGGATTTTTCGAGACATCGTTTGATGCCACCCATTGTGTGTGGATACCATTAGTGCCTCGAGTACGGCTACGATCAGCATTATTCTTATTGTATTTTCCTGCTCACTTTAGCACTTTGAAGTCTGAGGAACCATGAATAATATATACATTGGAGGAATCGTACCGCTAGTACTGCAAGCCGGGCGACAGAATGATTCTTCTTCTGAGGAAAATTCTCGATACATAATTGTATTTTCATTCTACCTTTAAAGGCAAGCTATTTTCTTGCTGCATCAATTCCCCCGTCTTTGTTCCATCTTGTGAAGTGAAGTATATAATAAAGTACTTAATAAAGTAAGTAATATATATGAAACAGCAAACTGCCTTGTATTGTCGGCGTTTAAGGGTATAGAGAAATCTAAAGATGTTGGCGATTCCCCGAAACAAACAGCCTCCCCCTTCTCCGGAGCTTGCGAACCTGCGGGAGACGTGCGCTAGCTTCTATCGGCAATTGTTTGTGCTCTGATGAACAGGAAAAGATGGTGTTTTCAAAGTTGGCAGCCATAAAGTGAAATATTATTGCTCCTATTTGTTTTTTTTAACATCACCTCCTTGTCTGCCAACACAGGTAATGATATTACCCAGCAATGGGAAACCTGTTCTTACATTACCTTTACACACCTCTGCAGAAAACACAGCTTCTCACAAAATATCAAGTCATTTCTAAAAGGACGACTATTGCAAAAAAAACTGTAACATTTAAGTTACATGTAAACAAAGCCGGGACAAGGTCCTCCAGCAACCAAGGCTGAAACACCACTGTGCTCCCCTCCATCCCTCCCATTACTGCTGTCACACACTGATTGCTATTAGTATAAGAGGTGCCCCAGGGCCCCCAACACCTTAATATCTAGTTATCTGGCTTGCAGTCACTGCCATGTATCCACTTTTCTTATTTCTTTCTGCTTCAAACACAATAGGGGAATGATAGCTGAGTGAGTTGTGCACCCCCTCCTACACTGCGCCCTGAGGCTGGAGCCTCTCTTGCCTCTGCCTCGGCCCTGCATGTAAACACATACAGATAAGAAGTAGGTTTCTGCCAGAGTAAAATGAGCTATACATTACCTTTCTCCTATGTTGCTGTCACTTACACCAGTTAGTAAAAATCTGACGGAACCGACAGGTTTTTGACTAGTCCATCTCTTCATGGGCGATTCTCCGTATTTTATGCATTCTTTACAAAAGCACTTCCTGGAAAGGTTTATACAAAGATGCAGGCTGCCACCCTCTACCTGTTTGCACACTATTCTGGCAGTTGAACTGAGCAACTACCATTCACTGAGTGCTTTTGAATATTAACCTCCCTGGCGGTCAATTGACGTGCAGCTGCACGGCCGCGGGAGTTTTTTTTAGCCTAATGTTTTTTTTAATCATGTAGCTAGCCTAGCGCTAGCTACATGATGCCCCCCTCCCTGCAGCGTCCCTCCCACCCTTCCGATCGCCACCGGCGATCAAGCCCATCCGGAAATCCCGTTCTGAACGGGAATTCCTTCAGGGCTTCCCCCATCGCCATGGTGACAAATGGAGTGACGTCATCAACGTCACAGGGAGTCCCGATCCACCCCATAGCGCAGCCAGGCGGTGATTGGCCAGGCTGCGCAAGGGGTATGCGGGGGGGGGCAGTATTGCGGCAGGTAGCGGTGAATTGGCGGCAATCAGGTGAGACACGCAGCCAGCAAAGTGCTAGCTGTGTGTTTAAAAAATTCCAAATCGGCCCACCAGGGCCTGAGAAATCCTCCGCAGCGGCATAGCCTGAGCTCAGCTCGGGCTTACTGCCACGGAGGTTAAGAAAACCCTGAGAATCCTCATGAGGAGATGGACTAGTACAAAACCTGTCAGTTCTGTCGGATTTCTACTGCCTACTGTAAGTGACAGCAACATAGGAGAAAAGTAATTGATGGCACATTTTACTCTGGGCAAAATGTACTTTCTATTTATGTGTTTTCATGTACCGTATTATAAATTGTACTAATTTTTTGTGATAGTGGTCCTTTAACAAATACCCTCTTTCCCTGAAAATAATACCTACCCTGAAAATAAGCCCTAGCTAGAATTTTGAGCATGCTTGAAATATAAGCCCTACCCCGAATATAAGCCCTAGCCGAAGTTAAAGAGGAGGAAAGGCAGCCAGCAAGTGGGGACACAGCGGTGCAGTGCTGATCGGGTACCGGGCCTGGCATCCCAGAATTCAGCAAGGTTATCAGATATGTGCAGGGATGACAGGGCAGGTGCCTGATCAGTACAGTAGCATACATTTAAATCCAGGAACAGCCCAGTACAAAGGAACAGGAAATGTTCTGCTGAGAGACACTCCCTGATAGAAATATAAGGCATCCCCTGAAAAGAAGCCCTAGCGCATCTTTTAGAGCAAAAATTAATATAAGACACTGTCTTATTTTCGGGGAAAGACGGGTATGCCTTGTTTGCTTATATGGTCATTTATAGGATAAGCCTGCCATAGGGTGCCCTCGGTTAAAGTGTTAGTGTACATCTACTTACATAATTGAATCTAAAGGTCTGATCAGTCATGCAATGCACATGTATTAATTAGTTTGCTTTTGTTCTGTAATACAAGCTTATCACTGCCACGGTTTACATTTCAAAAGTAATGCAAGTTGGCAGGAAGCGCCCCGATTGTGATTCAATGCGTAGTGAGTGGAGGTAAGAAATAGGAACAGTCTTACCTCGTGATAAAGATTTGTATTGTTAGACACCGATAAAAAGATGATGCGTTTCACAGCACTTGCCCGCCTCCTCGGGTCAATACCCATTTGGCGCTATGAGATACATACAGTAGCTCAGACACTGTCTGGTATTGACTTGAGGAAGCAACTAGATCCTGTGGAACACATCGTCTTCTTATTGGTGTCTAACAATAAAAATGTTATCCTCTTATCACGTGTTAGAGACCCTGTAACAAAAAAAAGTCCCCTGGGGGGGTACTCACCTTGGGAGGGGGAAGCCTCAGGGCCCCAATGAGGCTTCCCCCTCCCCTGTAGCTGCAGGTAGTCCAGCGCTGGGTCCCCCAAAGTGTCCCGGAATCCTCCCTCGACAAGGTTGATAAGCACTGATTTATTTACCTTTCCTGGCTCCAGTGGGGGCGTTGTTGCGGCTCTCAGCACGGAGATAGGCGAAAATAGCCGATCTCGGTTGGGTCCGCTCTACTATGCAGGAACAGGAGACTTGCGCCTGTGCAGTAGAGCAGCCTGACAGCGATCAGCTATTTCAGCCTAACTCCAAGGCGGAGAGCCGATACTGCGCCTGCACTGGAGCCCGGCAGGTAAATATTTACATCCCTGCCGTTCTGGGAGGATTTTCTCCGCCGCCATGGGACCGAGGAGGACGGGGAAGCCTCAATAGGATCCGGAGTTTTCCCCACCCGAGGTGACTAATAATTCCTTTTTTGTATAATAATAATTCCTTTTTCTGTATAGCGCTTTTCTCCTGTCGGACTCAAAGTTCTTATGAGGCAGCCACTAGAGCACACTCAGTAGGCAGTAGCAATGTTAGGGAGTCTCGCCCCAAAGAATTCCTTACTGAATAGGTGCTGGCTTACTGAACAGGCAGAGACAAGATTCGAACCCAGGTCTCCTGTGTCAGAGGCAGAGCCCTTCACCATTACACTTTCCAGCCACTCCCCAGGGGAGGTTTTTCTCATTACAATTTTTCTTTAAGACTGTTCCTATTACTTACCTCCACTCACTACACAATGTATCACAGTTTGGCACTTCCCCCATCTTGCATTGTCTCCACCCCCGTCCCAGGAGTTACCCTTGCGACTATATCCAGTTGTCCTTTGTATTTTCTGGAGCTCGACCTACATTAACCCAACCGAGTCATCATAACCGGGTGGAGGCGGTCCTTCTACACATGCCCAAAATTGTGGTTACCTATAGCAACCCCGGTTTGTAAGTAAGCAGTTGCAATTTCTTCACATTTCCCAGAAATACTACACTCTTTTTGTCTCATTTTGTATCTTGTTTTACCGGGTTCTAGGTTTCCAAACCAAAAATGTATGTATTGGACCTCCCAGAACAGTGCTGTCCAACTTCGCGGGCATGGAGGGCCAGTTTTTTTTCAGACCACATGGTGGAGGGCCGGCAGACCGAAACAATCTACCCCCCCCCCCCCCGGAAAAAAAATCTAGCAGCAAGATTTCCCCACAAAATGCTTTCCCCAAAATCAGATTGGCAGCAGATTCTCCTCAAAATGCACTCAGATTGGCTGCAGATTTGCCCAAAAACTGCAATCAGATTGGCTGCAGATTTACCCACAAAATACACAAAGATTGGCTGCAGATTTACCTACAAAATACACAGATTGGCTGCAGGTTTAAATACAAAATACACAGATTGGCTGCAGATTTAAATACAAAATACACAGATTGGCTGCAGATTTATCTACAAAATACATTCAGATTGGCTGCAGATTTACCCACAAAATACATTCAGATTGGCTGCAGATTTACCCACAAAATACATTCAGATTGGCTGCAGATTTACCCACAAAATACATTCAGATTGGCTGCAGATTTACTCACAAAATACATTCAGATTGGCTGCAGATTTACCCACAAAATACATTCAGATTGGCTGCAGATTTACCCACAAAATACATTCAGATTGGCTGCAGATTTACCCACAAAATACATTCAGATTGGCTGCAGATTTACCCACAAAATACATTCAGATTGGCTGCAGATTTACCCACAAAATACGTTCAGATTGGCTGCAGATTTACCCACAAAATACATTCAGATTGGCTGCAGATTTACCCACAAAATACATTCAGATTGGCTGCAGATTTACCCACAAAATACATTCAGATTGGCTGCAGATTTACCCACAAAATACGTTCAGATTGGCTGCAGATTTACCCACAAAATACGTTCAGATTGGCTGCAGATTTACCCACAAAATACGTTCAGATTGGCTGCAGATTTACCCACAAAATACACAGATTGGCTGCAGATTTACCCACAAAATACACAGATTGGCTGCAGATTTACCCACAAAATACATTCAGATTGGCTGCAGATTTACCCACAAAATACATTCAGATTGGCTGCAGATTTACCCACAAAATACATTCAGATTGGCTGCAGATTTACCCACAAAATACGTTCAGATTGGCTGCAGATTTACCCACAAAATACGTTCAGATTGGCTGCAGATTCACCTACAAAATACACAGATTGGCTGCAGATTTACCCACAAAATACATTCAGATTGGCTGCAGATGTGCCCACAAAATGCAGTCAGATTGGCCGCAGATGTGCCCACAAAATGCAGTCAGATTGGCTGCAGATGTGCCCACAAAATGCATTCAGATTGCCCGCAGCTGTGCCCACAAAATGCATCCAGATTGCCCCGCAGCTGTGCCCACAAAATGCATTCAGATTGCCCGCAGCTGTGCCCACAAAATGCATTCAGATTGCCCGCAGCTGTGCCCACAAAATGCATTCAGATTGCCCGCAGCTGTGCCCACAAAATGCATTCAGATTGCCCGCAGCTGTGCCCACAAAATGCATCCAGATTGCCCGCAGCTGTGCCCACAAAATGCATCCAGATTGCCCGCAGCTGTGCCCACAAAATGCATCCAGATTGCCCGCAGCTGTGCCCACAAAATGCATCCAGCTTGCCCGCAGCTGTGCCCACAAAATGCATCCAGCTTGCCCGCAGCTGTGCCCACAAAATGCATCCAGCTTGCCTGCAGAGCTAAAATATTTGCACACCCCTGCCCCCCTCGTTGTCCCCCGTGCTGCCGCCAGTAACTCACCTCAGATCGGCAGCGGAGGGCAGGAGATCGGAGCCAGTCAGACCGGCACATGGCAGCCGGCAGGGAATTTGAATGGAGGACGTGACATCATCGGTCACGTCCAGCACGTAAAGTCCCCCGTGCGGCTGTCATGGGCTGGTGTGGCTGGTTCCTATCTTCTGCTGCCGCCGCCGCCGATCTAATGTGAGGAGGGAGGCTGCAAATATTTATAGTCTGCAGCCGCAGCATGGGGGAAAGGGTTTTTATTTTTAAAATAAATAAATAAAAGTTGCGCAGCCACAGCATGGAGCAGGCGGCAGGGGGGCCGCAGCAGTAAGCCTGGCGGGCCGCCAGTTGGACAGCACTGTCCCAGAACATTATAAAAATAAGTTACCTGTTGTACAAGGGAATATATATGATGCATTTGTTATGGGAGGGGGCATAATTGTGCACTTCACATGATAGGGGCACTTATAGAGTGGACATAATGGCTGTATTCATAATAGAGGGAGACCTAATGGTGACACTTGCTATAGAGAGGGACCTTATGGTGCATTTGTTATAGAGAAACATAAAGTCATTACTACCTTTATACCCTTTGCCTTGTAGTTATCAACCTTTCTGGAGTAGAAAAACCTAAAAAGGTATATGCAGGCATCAGGTCCAACCCAACTGGACCGGGTTTGGTGCATTATTGTCTTTGCATATTGGTTTTGTAGATCAGTTGCATGTTTGTGTGCCCCCCCCCCCCCCCCCCCAAAAAAAAATACTGCAGGCCCGCAATAGCACTAATTACAGTCGGGAATGCGGAAAAAGCTACGCGTGGCCAGTCCTGACGGGCCTGTCGGCAAAAACGACACTAGCTGGATTAGTGAGTGGCTGCGAGGGCACAGGACTGTTGCAGGGGGCTGCTAGAAGCCCCAGGTGAGTAAAACTCATTTTTTTTCTGGCTTAAGGTTCACTTTAAAGCCGAATAGCTGCAAATATCTTCGGTTTTAGGGAGGCCAATATATATTTATATTCCCGTAATTGTGATATTTCTACAAAAGCATTTTTTCCTTCAAAGTCCTTGCATTGTATGACCTAGAAGTGATTTGTTGCTCCGACACTGCATCATATGAATAACTGGAAGCTTTGGAGCAGCAACGGAATGCAACACATGCCAAGAATTCCACTCGGTGAAGACCTGAAAGGCATCATTCCAAGGAAGACCACGGCAGATTTGTAGTTTAGACACAAAGTGAAGCCTTCAACATACCAGTTATTGTTGAATCTTCCTATTCACGTCAATGGAATTCACATTTATTGAACTGGCTTCTTTATTATCACGTAAAGCCACCTGGTTAATGCATACCATACATAGAAAGGGTTGTTATATTTGTGTTGTTTGTCTATTGAGCATGGACCATTGTTTCCCCCCGAGGTGGTGCTTAGAGTCAATAGTACACACATACATGTGTTGCACGTATATGAAGGATGACTACATAATTCAGGCTGAACTTGTTAAAGCAATGTAGTGGGATGTGGGTGTCAAAAACACCCTCTGGTGAAAAGATACAGGAGACAAAAATGGGAGCCCAATAGTGTAGTATGTCAAAAACAATGGAATGGAATGAAAGTAAGACACTACTCACAAAGGTGGGTTGCAGAGGGGCAACCGACCACAGGAAGCAGGTGGAGACAAAAAACCCGACTCCACTCGGGGTGGTCCCTAGGGACCTGGATGCGGTCGCTCTCCTTGGTAAAAGAAAGGGGACAAATGTCCACCGTGGTCGAAGCCACGTGTGGTCTGTCTCCACCCCGCAGACGGGTGAGAAAAGGGGGTATGATTGCACAATAAGGGTACAAGAGGCGCCCTGGTGTAATAAAAGCATCTAAAAGCAGTTTAAAATGGGAAATAAATTTGAGGTAGCTTACCTCAGTGACGAAAAAATCTTTGTATTTAACAAAGGTTTTTATTAGTAGCACAGGCAACGCGTTTCGCGGGTCAGAGCCCGCTTCCTCAGGCCAATAACAGTACCAAACTGACAGATTCGACAAAGGGAGCCTCCCTTTGCACTTCCGAACGTTGCTTGAGGAGGGCCATAGATGTATTCGACCATGCTGGTCACAAGAACTGGAACGAGGGAACAGAGAGAGGACCTGGAAGGTTCTATGGTATCTGGAGCTTTCCCTCTCCATAGGCTGGTCTCTAACCAGAGGCGTACCTACAGGGGAGCAGCCTCTGCAACTGCAGGGGGGCCCAGAGGTGTTGGGAGGCCCCCAAATAATAACCTGCCCTCCCATCGATACTCCAGATCAGGTGTTTTTAGGGGTACACATGTTGTGAGAGGGTAAAGATCCTGTTGGCCACACTTGTTTTATTTCCCTTGTAAGGTGGGCCCCACAGGTAGCGAGGGTTACCAAGCAGAGGCAAGCAGGCCTGGATTTACATCACAGGAGCCTATAGGCACAGAAGTCCTGGAACCTTAGACTCCGCCCTCCATGAACCTACAAACACCCGCCGAATCACACCGCAAGTGTGCTGGTTGACCCCGCTGTCACTTCTCCCTTACTTCCCTTGCCCATCATAGGTAGCTACAGGTGGCCCTTAGTATTAGAGAGCCAGAGCTATCCTCGGCATTAAGTACCTAGAGGTGCTCCCGACTTGAAGGGAGATCTGGTCACTGGAATACCAAGATCCGGGTGATTAACTTCTCATTTACACTCCGCTCCACTCTGCATAGGAAAGGCAGGAGGAAGGCATTTGGGGAGGGGAGTAAGGCGCCTTTCCATGATCATCCGCCTGTAGGCACCTTCCTACAGTGCCTCATGGTAAATCTGGCCCTGGAGCAGTGGTGGGAAGTAATGCGAAATTTCGCATTGAAAGTTGCATTTACGCATTGTAAAGGTAATGGGAAATTTCGGGGGGGAAATCTTAATTCATTTCTTATTTAATAGTAGTATTTCATAATTTCGCATCATTTTTCACGTCATTTTCACGCAATTCAGCGAAATTTTGTGCCAACTCTAGCGGTTAATAGCAAAACCCCCATCTGTGCTATTGCTATATAACATATGTTAAGGAGAATATTAGGTACAAGGCAGAAAAATAATTTTTCAAAAAGACATTGCAGTTTTTGAGAAAATCGATTTTAAAAATGCAAAAGAAAAATGGTTTTTAAACTGTCATTTTTTGAAGTTTAAAAAACATCTTTTCTTTGCATATTTTAAAATCGATTTTCTCAAAAACCCTACGGTCTTTTTGGAAAATTATTTTTTTCACTTGTACCCACTATTCCCTTTAACGTAGGTAGTAATTTTGGTGTCAATAGCATGTAGGGGGGCTTTGCTATTAACCTCCAAAGTCGGCACAAAATTAAGCAACATTTTGCAAAAATTACGCACATTTTTATGCGAAATTAGGAATGACTACGACAGGGGCGTAACTAGACATCACTGGGCCCCCCCTGCGAAACTTTGGATGGGGCACCCCACCTCCCTCGCTTTCTGCACAGGGAAACTGAGGACCAGTGTGTTTTCCCCATGCAGATAAAAATACTTAGACTTAAAGGAAACATCAGGCAATCTATGCTACCCCCAGATCTACTTACCCGGGGCTTCCTCCAGCCCCCTGCAGCTGACAACAAGTCCCTCATTGCAGCTCTGCTCCCAGTACATACATACATACACAGCCGTATGTTTTTACTACATCCAGACCAGTGGCGTATCTGGGCAAAATAGTGCCTATGGCAAACACTGAAGTTGTGCCCCCCCCCCTCCTCGCCCCCGCCATTCCCAGAGAATAGGATCTTTAAGACGTTCGACAACTGAATGCAAAGTACGGCAAATGCTCAACTTCCCTTTTGCCCCCGTCATGTAAAAAGGTGTGATGTCGCTCACAGGAAGAAGAATCGGAGAACGCTCGTCGTTGCTGGATTTATCTTCTTACATGTTGTGCCAGCAATGAGTACCGTATTTAGTTTTGAGACAGTGAGCTGACTAAATGTTCACTTTCCTCCCTCCCCCTACCCAGCATCTACTCATTGCTGGTCAGTGCTCTTATCAGGATGATCTCCTGCAGCAGCTCTGATAAAAGTCAAGGACCTGTGAATCTTCTCACTAGCAGGTATGTACTGTGAGCCTGCTGAGAGCAATGTATGGGCAGCTTAGGCTGTACACCTTACAATGCCTATAAAGCAGCTCTTAGGAAGTTTATAGCACACAGCTGCAGGTCAGAAGAATCACGTCCTTTGCTTTTATCAGCACAGGAGATCATCCTGAAAAGGACACACAGACCAGTGTGATGATCCCTGTCTCTTCCTGCCGCCCTCAGCATAGAGACCCCACTCACGTCTGCTCCATGTGTGTCCTGTGCAGCAGCTCCAGCTACACACATACACTCCTCTCTCACCCCCATCAGCCCCAGCCGCACGCACGCAGGGCTCCATGGCCAATCAATAAGGTTATGTGAGTGATGTTGCCAGGGCGACACAGAAGCTGTCAGCAGAGAGGTGGACGCCTGGACTGGACACAGACACAGTCCTCTGCCTCTTCCTACTTGTACAGACAGCTGGGCTGGCTGGGAGGGAGAGGTAATTTGCTAATTGATCAGCCCCCCTGAGAGGTGAAAGACAATGGAGGCTATTGCAGGAGCTCTATGTGCAAGGCTCCAGATACACATCTGACTACATGAGAGCAAATGCTATATGGAGGAACAACAATGACATGCTGAACGTAAGGTATATTCACTGTAACTTTATCAATCAGTGACATTCTGAATGTTTTGCCACTGTTATTACAGGATCTTGGACTCACAAGCTCTCAATGAGGCAGGGACAGTCAGACATCAATCTTAAGGTCCGTACACACGCCGGACTGGAGGCAACGACGCCCGGCGGATCACTCAGAAACAGCCGTATCAGTCCGCCGACAGTGCGTACACACGCCGGACTGTCGTTGGAACACCCACCCAGCGAGAGGCAACGACGGACCCGTCGTTGCCTCCAGTCCGACATGTGTACGGACCTTAACCCACTCTGCTGTGTTGTAAAAGTAATCAGAGGCCATAAAGTCATGTGTGATAAGAATCTAGGAATCTCTTTGGAATGATTGCTGATAAGGGACAGTGTGGAACTTTTTTTCACCCTGTGACTCTTTTGTTTGTAACTTGTACATTAAGTCTTCAGAACTTTGCTGCAATGTGAGACAGATATTTTTACGAACCCCAGGGAGTAGGGACAGTGTACAAATTCCAAAATGTGTGTGTGAGTCCTTATCTGTGTAGTGGACACATGCAGTCAATATAACAATGGTGCGAGAGCAGAATACGTTTTTTTTCTCCACGCCCTTAGCTGCCAGTCTCTCAAACTTTCCCCCCACGGGCCCCCTGTGGCTTCTGGGCCCCCCTGCGGAGGCATCCCCTGCAGGGTCTATTGTTACGCCTCTGGACTACGAAATCAATTTAATTTGCAAATCGTAATTACGTATAGGCGTCATTGCGAAAATGTACACGGAATTTAGCGAAATCGTAATTTTGCTGGTTACGACCATCACTACCCTGGAGGCAAGGGAAGGTTATGAACATTAAGGGCTCCCCATCAAAATTTGGCTGGGATGTGTTTTACTTTCGCCTCTGTATCTAATTCATTTTTTTGCAGCTCGCTTCGGTATTGCTTTCACAAAAAGCAACTTGCCAAGAAAACTTCATAAATAAAACTTTAGCTTCTTGTGAAACAAAGAGTCCAGCTCCTTGAAAGACAACCAACAGAGGGCCTCCTAGCGGGAGCTTTGAACTAAATGAATTCAACTGATTGAATAAAATGAACATATATTCACATCACATCTCAACACGCAGTAAGAATAAGAAATCCCAATCAATGATATAAAGAAGAAAAACAATGAAAAGTACAGAAAGAAGCTATTGAGTGTCTCCGGGAAGCAGGTCCAGATAGCAGACAGGAGATAAATGCTCGCTCACGCTGATCTTCCAGGACTGACTTGCTTTTTTCACGGTGGGAATCTGAGAAGAGCCCATTTTTTTGATTGCTATATTTTGTCCGGCTTTCTCTCGAGCAAGGCCTGGCTGTTCCCAGCGGATAGCGCTGATCTAATAACACAACACAGCCTCACATCTCGCGTAGTAGTGCTGGCAAAGAACAGATTTCACGATTACATTAAATCTTTGACTATTATACCTTTTGTCTCAGGAAGAAATGAAAGGAATTAGATGCTTTCGCGATAAACGCAGAAGAAAGATCTTATCTATTTGTTTGCATGTTTGCTTTAAGTTTCTTTATTATTGACATGGATTACCAGGTTGAAGGGAAGCAAAGCTTTACCTAAAGAGATCCTGTATCCAACTGTGTATGGAGACACTGAATAATATATTTTGCCTGCCCCACCCCCCTCCTTGCCTCACTAACAGGACTGTTTTTAAGCCTAGACAAGCCAGGCAGAGTATTATGATTATTTAGTATTATATAGCTGTAACGATTGGTGTCAGCAACACAGATTTTTTTTCTGATTATTGGTGATCTGCAGTATCACCAATAATACAGATGCTATACCTGATTATGTGGTGATCTGCAGAATCACCAATAATGCTAGTATAGCTAGACACAGGACACCCAATGTGGTATTGTGTTTGGTGCAACAGTAATCAGAGAAGTTATCTCCCGAGAAGCGGGAGACACAGACACTACTGCAGCCAAGGATTCCCTGAGGAGCAGGGAATCAGACTGCACTGCAGCCAGTGGACCCCTGAGGGGCCGGGACCACTGACTGGGCTGCAAATGAGATAACAGATGGAATGAGTGATTATGATTGAACTGCAGCCGAGGATTCCCTGAGGAGCAGAGAATCAGATTGTACTGCAGCCAGTGGACGCCTGAGGAGCAGGGACCACTGACTGGGCTGCAAATGAGATAACAGATGGATGAGATATAATGATTGGACTGCAGCCAAGGATTCCCTGAGGAGCAGGGAATCAGATTATACTGCAGCCAAAGATTCCCTGAGGGGCAGGGAATCAGACTGTACTGCAGCCAGTGGACCCCCAAGGAGCAGGGACCACTGGCTGTGCTGCAAGATGGTCTCCTGAGGAGAAGGTGACCATAAGCATGTGCTTGTAGCTAATGAACACCTGAAGAGCAAGTGTCACAGACAGTACAGTAAGGCTGATCACCTAAAGGTTAGATGACAGCCAGAAAGGTCAGACAAGCCAGGTCAGCAATATACGGACAGATAAAGTACAGAGACGGAAGACTGATTCGGTATCCGGGTACAGTCAAGGTCGGCAAAAGTTTATTATCAGGTGGGCGGAAGTACCGAATCAGTAAGCAGGAGAGTGGTCAAGAATGCCAGAGGTCATAACAGGTAAACAGAAATATGTAACAATCCTAATCTAGGTGTGAAGTCCTTGGTTTCAACACCTGGGAACTGATCTAACGCATAAACAGTAGCAATGTAGCAATATCTTAGTCTTAGGTGTGAAGTCCTTGGTTTCAACACCTGGGAACTGGTCTAACGCATAAACAGTAGCAATGTAGCAATATCCTAGTCCTAGGTGTGAAGTCCTTGGTTTCAACACCTGGGAACTAGTCTAACACATAAACGGTAGCAATGTAGCAATATCCTAGTCTTAGGTGTGAAGTCCTTGGTTTCAACACCTGGGAACTAGTCTAACACATAAACGGTAGCAATGTAGCAATATCCTAGTCTTAGGTGTGAAGTCCTTGGTTTCAACACCTGGGAACTAGTCTACAGAATGGTACAGAAGTCTCACAATACAATAGTGTAATAAGGCTATCAACGGAATCTGACTAAGTGTGAATTCCCAGCTCCGGCTGGTTCTAACACACTGTAAGATCTAAAACCAAAAATGCATCAATGTGGGATATCTACCTATTCAGTTATCACGCTCTGTCTCACCTTAATTAATTTAAAAGATTCCCAACATATATCAAAGGGAGCCTGAGCTTACAAAGGGTAATACATTTATTATCAAAATTTCATTATCAAAGTTTCATTAGACATAATCACTATAAGGCCACATACACTTAAAATCATTTAAAACTTGCTTATTCATAGGTTATAACCGCAGCATAGCAATTGGGCATTAGACATAGGTGCACCTATATATCGTTATCCGGATTTTATCTTCAGGGGCCTGAAGATAAAATCCGGATAACGATATATAGGTGCACCTATGTCTAATGCCCAATTGCTATGCTGCGGTTATAACCTATGAATAAGCGAGTTTTAAATGATTTTAAGTGTATGTGGCCTTATATTGATTATGTCTAATGAAACTTTGATAATGAAATTTTGATAATAAATGTATTACCCTTTGTAAGCTCAGGCTCCCTTTGATATATGTTGGGAACACTGTAAGATCTGACTGGGGTCTGAGTGCTAACACGTAAGCTTTCTCAACAGCAGACAACTTGCAACTGACAGGCAAGTCCTATATATACCCAGAGCGCTCCACTGCGCCGCCCCAGTCACTCAGCCACTCCGGAGCATAGCTGGAGTCAGCTGATCGGCTTGATCAGCTGACTCCCCTTCTACTAGCATAAAGGTCCTGCCTCCTAGCGCGCGCACGCGTAGCTCTCAATCTGTGTGCACTAGAAGGACTAGGCAAACCAGCAGCATGTTGCTGCGTGGCAGAAGCCGCCGGCTGGAAAGCGGAGATAGCCGCCATGCCGCTTGCCCATGCGGCGGCATCTCTGCTATTTATTACAATAGCACCAACTTCTTCGGCAGTGCTGTACAGAGTATTATCTTGTCACTTAAAGGGGCACTATGGTGAAAAATTGTAAAATTTAAAATATGTGCAAACATAAACAAATAAGAAGTATGTTTTTTTCCAGAGTAAAATGAGCCATAAATGACTTTTCTCCTATGTTGCTGTCACTTACACTAGGTAATAGAAATCTGACAGAAGTGACAGGTTTTGGACTAGTCCATCTCTTCATAGGGGATTCTCAGCAAGGCTTTTATTCTTTATAAAGATAATCCCTAAAAAGGATTTAAACAATGATGTTGGCCAGCTTCCCTGCTCTCTACACAGTTTTTTTGGCAGTTGGACAGAGCAACTGCCATTCACTAAGTGCTTTTGAAAATAAATAAATCCCTGAGAATCCCCTATGGAGAGATGGACTAGTCCAAAACCTGTCACCTCTGTCAGGTTTCTACTACCTACTGTAAGTGACAGCGACATAGGAGAAAAGTAATTTATGGCTCATTTTACTCTGGAAAAGATGTACTTATTTGTATATTTTGCATATATTTATAAATTTACAGTTTTTCGCTGTAGTGCCCCTTTAACTGTCCCTCAGAGGGGCTCACAATCTAATCCCTACCATAGTCATGTGTCTATGTATGTATTGTGTCGTGTATGTATCGTTAGTCTAGGGCCAATTTCTGGGGAAGCCAATTAACTTATCTGTATGTCTTTGGGATGTGGGAGGAAACCAGGGGGCCTGGAGGAAATTCATGCAGACATGGAGGGAACATACAAACTATGAGCAGATGGTGCCTTGGTTGAGATTCAAACTGGAGACCCAGTTTTACAAAGAGAGAGTGCAAACCACTACTCCACCGTGTTGTTTCATGGGGTGACACTGCAGAAGGGGTGCTCCATACAACTGCTTCTAGGGCCCTTTTCCACAAGCGGTTGATAGGCAGTGAAAAGACTGTCAAACTCTCACAACTGCTTGATGCTGCCTGGTAACTGCTCACTGCTGCCTGGTAACTGCTCACTGCTGCCTGGTTACTGCTCACTGCTGCCTGGTTACAGCTCACTGCTGCCTGGTTACTGCTCACTGAGAGCACAGTTCAGCCACCTCTGGAAAAGGGCCCTTATACACAATTGCTAGTTCCATGTATAAAAAGATGGAAGATCACTTTAAAACCCTAAAAAGAAACTTTACTGAATATAACCTAACAATTACATTTGCTTACATTTAATAATACTCATTTATAGATTATTTAGTCAGTGTTTGCCCATTGTCAAACCTTTACTATCCATGATTAACATTCTGAAATGTATCACTGGTGGTGACATCTTTACTGCTGGCAGGTGCATCACTGCAGAATGATTATTCAAAAATATGTCTCCGCACTCCTTCCATATAATAAAATCAATTGGTTTTTATTGAATCATGGTAGAAAAATAGCAAAAATGGAACAGCATGCAAGCTGACACGTTTCTGACCCTACAGGGTCCTTAGTCGTAGCTGCAGAAAGTTTGTTTGTTGTGTCCCGAAGTGAACAGAAATAACACCTGGTCACCCAGAGTGCTTTGAGGCAGAAAGCTTTATAACTGAATACCGAAGGCTACAAATCACTGTAAGGGCGGAGTTACATGTCGATATACAGCAATCTATAGATATGATATAGGAAGTGTTTCTGATGCTGAAACCATAGTTTTATGGTGGTGCTCCTGTCCCTGGGAGTGTTCTGCACCTGCACAGTAGTACTGCTCAAGCGCCGAACACTCCCAGCCGCGGTAGCACGACTGGGGAGCGCACCTGGCCGAGCATGTGGAGGCTTTTGAGCTGTATTGAGGGTGACGGGAGCCACCCGGAGACACAGTGAGGGACTCAGTGGCCTTAAGGGGGCTTAATGAAGCCCCAGGTAAATATAGAACCTGAGATCTTAGGTACACTTTAAAAGTGGGTATCCTGAATAATTTACTACATTATACTATAAGTCACTACAGTGCCTCTTTAACTGTTTAGCAGCCAATTTATTTAGAGCCTTGCAAGTGCTCCTGCCCAATTTATTTTAGGACTTTTTTATTTCTTATTTGCTACATTTCCCTGCTGCTAATTAGTATTGCTGTAATGTTTATTTATGGCCACTTGTCACTAGGGGGCAGTGTGAAACAATAACAGAGGATTTCTGCTTTTAGTTTCTATATTTTCTGCTAGTAGAAAAAAAATCAAAGCATTCCAAGAATTTAAAGCACAACAAGTTGTGTCGAATGAAGTCACAATCAGTGCACTTACCTCAAACGGGATAACGCTTTTGCAGTGGCTAAATGGGTTAATCATACATGAGATTGTTGACAAAAAGGGTGAAAAGAACAGGGCTGCGGAGTCGGAGTCGGAGTCGTGGAGTCGGGCAATTTTGGGTGCCTGGAGTCGGAGTCGAAAAAAAATGCACAGACTCCGACTCCTAATGAATTTGTAACTGTAATTAAAATAGAAAATATGATAAAATGTTCTATTTCTCAGATAATAGTCATTAAAAATAATGTATATATACAGTATATATACAGTGATAGCTGTGCTTAGTCCACAAAAATGAAATAAACCAATCAAAATTAGTTACTTGTGCTGCTTCAATAAAGCAGTCCCCGTATTTTTAAGGTCAGATATACATATCTGATTGTGACTGTATATATGATGTGTACACAGGAATCTCTTATATATACTAAATAACATCTATGCTGTAAGAATAAAGCCTGATGTGTAGCTGTGTCACTAATAGAGATGGTCAACGAGATGGAAATAATTCTGCATTGATGCTGATTTATGCAAATGTATGCACTCCCTTTGCTGATGAAATCAAATAATTTGATATGTTGTTAAAATTTGGTTTGGTGACTACAAATTAAAGGGTAACTGAGACGGATGAAAAGTAAAGTTTTATACATACCTGGGGCTTCCTCCAGCCCCCTTCAGGCTAATCAGTCCCTCGCTGTCCTCCACCACCCGGATCTTCTGCTATGAGTCCTGGTAATTCAGCCAGTCAGCGCTGTCCGGCCGCATGCCGCTCCCACAGCCAGGAACATTCTGCACCTGCGCAATAGTGCTGCACAGGTGTAGTATGCTCCTGGCGGCGGAGTGTGTGCATGCGCACTACGCCTGACTGGCTCAAGTACCTGGACTCATAGCAGAAGATCCAGGTGGCGGAGGAGGACAACGAGGGACTGATTATCCTGAAGGCGGCTGGAGGAAGCCCCAGGTATGTATAAAACTTTAATTTCATCTGTCTCAGGTTTACTTTGTTACACAGTAGTACTATACTCTACATATGCACTCCCCACAGAGCTGCAGGGAATCCACTGAGAATGCTGTACACATTGAACACAGAGGTGTTGTCTTTTACAATCTCCTCATTCCCCTGCAGAGTACCTGCACATCATTCTTACATGTACCCACACTTACATTGCCTAGGGCCTGATAGATGTTCTTTGTTCCGGTTTGTACCTTTTACAAGTACTCTTACCAAGGACTAGTTTTAGTCTAAAGGGAATAAATATAGCAGTCTACATATCCTTCTCACTTCAGTTGTCTTGTAAAATTCCTAAGCGTTGGCAGTTAAGAGACGAATTTCATGTTACATACTTTTAATCAACAAAATTGTAATATGCAAATTAGAGGAGTCGGAGTCGTGGAGTCGGAGTCAGAGTCGGTGGAATCCTAAACTGAGGAGTCGGAGTCGGTGGATTTTTGGACCGACTCCACAGCCCTGGAAAAGAACAAGGATGTCTGTAGGAACTGATGATTTTTAGTCGGTATAACTTACTGCTTTTGCCATCATGCCTCACCCTTTCTTGAGTAAAACGTATAACTTGAGATTTTTACATCCGGCAGGTACCAGTTCATTTTAAAAGCTTGACACGTCCCGGTCCTTCAAGGAGACAATTTCCTTTCTTACAACTTAATGAAGCAGACGGTAAATAGGTGTACGTCGAGCTGATGTTGTGTGATTCCAGAAATTACAAGCGATTCTTTGGATAAAGGACACAACGCTTGAGGTAATCTCATTCCAGCATATCTGGGTGCGGCTGCATAGAAACGGAGTCTAAGCAGGAACATCTCCGCCATCTGTGAAGCGTGTCTCGTGTCACTTCAGCCGACGCTTGTCAACACGATAAATCCTCGCGGGAGCGACAAAAGAAAATAAAGAAAATCAGTCACACAAAGACGTGGAGCGAATGTGTATGAAGAGGTCCTAGGAGTAGAGTCTGAACAGTAGTTATGAAAGGAGGGCACAGGACGTGGGATGATGGCGGGGAATTCACGTACGCATGTGCAGGGCCGGTTATAGCTACAATGGGGACCTGGGGCAAACGTAACTTGGGGGGGGGCCCTCATCAATGCCCCCGCAGCCTTTGAGTCGACTCCTAGGACCCATCCCTACACACACCCACCCACACAAAATCATTATGTGTCCAACATATGTCCCCAAACCATTGTTGAGGACCCGACCATTTGCCTCATCCTTTCCCCTACCAATCTAGAGTGTACACACAGCGGGGTCTTACCTAATCCAGGCAGGACACAGGAGGCAGCACTGAGTTCTACACTCCTGACTTCTCCACATGGCGCCTCTCTTTCTCATTCCCTGCAGGCATGTATGTGGTCACCATAGCTGGAAGGGAGGACACACACCTTGGAGGCCCCTTCAGGCCCTGGGGCAATTGCTCCCTTTGCCTTTATGGAAGCGCTGGCCCTGCACATGTGTACGCCACAGGTGGGCTCTGTGCAGGGTGAGCCAAATACCCGGCGGTGTTAAATATTATTCCCCCTCCAAGTCATATTAGCTACTTGGAAGGAGGAGTAACCCTTACTCACCCTGCACAGTATAACATTACTGCTATGGCAGCACCTGGTTTCGGCACTGATCACTGTGCACCTAAACCACCTGCTTCCGGGGCATAATACGGACTGAGGCAGCATGAGGGAAAATGTATGAGGGCTATTTTTAGCATGTTGCTGACACAGGTCTTTCTCCTAGGTTGACAACCCTGAAGTGTCATCCAATGGAATGTCAGCTTTCACCTGGATGGTCGACATGGACAGGGCGGGGCTAAGTGAGGAGTACATAAGGGAGTGTTGTTGCTGGAGGCTTCCTTAGTTTCTCCAAGCAAGCACAGGGACACCTGTCCTTCAGTCCTCACATTTTCTTCTTTGGCATGGTACTGAATGTAAGAGGCATTGTACCCTCTTTGAGTGCACCTGCACAACAGAGCGAAACCAATCGGACTCCACTATTTCCGCCTAAGTAGAAAGCCACTAGTGCGCATGTGCGTGCGTGGGGGAGAAAAGCACCAAGGAGGGGAAAGCCTCTTTAGGATCAAGAGGCTTCTCCCTCCCGAGGTAGCTACTCCCTAAAAGCACTTTTTTTTCTCTTAAAGTGGGATTGTCAGCCACAAACTCAATTTCCATTTAAACACTGCAATGTGTTTGTAATGCTGCCAGGAATCTCCCCCTGCAGTGCAAGCTCTCCACTCTTCAGAAATATTTTTGCTGTAATACATTTTCTTTGTCAGCCTGCCTCTATTCACTGCCATCACGATTGGAGAAAGCTCATCATCTCCCTTCTCACATTTCTGCTTTTCGCTGATTGGTCTGAGCACACTTCAGTGTTACAGACTGAGGCTGCAACATGATCCTGTGCTCACACGTGTTTACAAGCATGCCTGAGGTGACTCAGCGGATTGGAGGAGAAAATAAAAAACTTAAAGGGAGGAAATGACATCAGGATTTAGCTTCACACTATGGGAAAAAGACACGACCCCTGACAGGAACAGAATTCTCTTCATTTACTATATAAAATTCACTGAAATCAAAATGTTGACAGTACAATACATGTGTTTTGTAAGTAGACCAAGTATTTATCTACTTATATATGTGGGCATAGTATGGCTGCCCCTCCTGCTTTAAGGTCAACTTTAAGTTATGTATTGATGATCAAACCTGTAAAAAAAGTAACATGGCCTTTTGTTTCCACTAATTCAGAAGTGTGTGTACTGTATATATGTAATATAGAGTATTAAGTCTTCATTACCTCTTGCTGCCTTCAGTCCCACGTCACTGTATATGTAGCAAGTAGGAGAAGGGAAGGTGACACTTATACATGTAATTAAGGCACCAGGAAATTTGGGTACAGCCTGCAGTGGCGTTGCTAAGGAGCTGTGGGCCCCGATGCAACTTTTACAATGAGGCCCCCCCAAGCACTCTATACATAACAATTGATACGGCGCACCAAAACCTGCGAATGGCAACTACAGTGTCAGAGGTGCAAGAAGGGGATGGGGACATCTTGTTTATAATTACCGCTATTCAAAGTATCTATAGAAGTGATTATTATGAGCACAGGGCCTATAGAGAGCTAATACTGTAGTTGAGGGAGGGCCCCTCTGGCCCAAGGGCCCCGATGCGGTCGCTACCTCTGCAACCCCTATTGCTACGCCCCTGGGTACAGGGTAAAGCCGAAAACGGTTTTCTCTGCTCCTGCAAAAGTCCTGATGGCGGTAATTATTATTCCCCCTCTAGGCCACCGTGAACTCTGGGGTAACTCTGGACCGACTGACTGGCTAGACGGCCATTTGACTGTGCCATGAACTAGTGCCAGGAGCGCAAAACGCCCTTCTTGGCAGTCAATCAGTTCCGATGCCCACCTGCAGAGATGGATTAAGATCTAATGGAGCCCTGGGCAAGGTAGCAGATTTAGCACCGGGTTGAAGGAGGAAGTGTTTGTAATCACGTGACGTGCGTGGAGCGCATCGTGGGACATCGAGGGACAGACAAAGAAGACGTCAGACAGGTAAGATTGACCCCCCCCCCAGCCACCCCCCCCGCCCAGCCCGCACAGGTTTACTGGGAGATATCCGGATAGCAACTATCCGGGTATCTCCCGGATCCGGTTTTGAGCAGCACGGGCAGAGAGAAGAACGTTTTTTTCTCTCATTGCCCTTAGTTGTCAGTCTCTCAGGACGGGGCCCCCTGTGGCTTTTGCCCCTCCCCCCTGCGGCTGCATGCTTTGCCAGGTCTATTGTTACGTCGCTGATCACACCCCCTTCTGCTGTCTAAAGGCTACCGAGTGCCAAATCTATCCCTCTGCTCAGGAATATCCATGTAACGTCACAGTAAGTAGCATAACATAATCTGTAGTATAAACAATTTGTCAACATGGTATTCTATAATTAAATCTCTCCATTCCTGTTATAGTAGAATGTGTGCTTGAAGGGCAAGGTTGATACTTTAAGGCTGGTTTTATTCCTGGCCATTGCACTACGGTGTGATGCTGCTCCACCTCATTGCATCTCACCGCAAAGCAAAACACTTCATTCATATGACCTTGCAGCAGAGTGCACCAACAGGGTTATATGCATAGCGAGCAACCCCCCTCCCCCCTCCACCCGTATGCCCCTCACCAGGCCCGGATTTATCTCCCAGCAGCCTATAGGCACAGATGTCCTGGCACCCTACACTTCCTCCTCCATAAACCTGCTAAGTGTAAACACCACCAAACCGCCACACAAGTGTGCTTGCTGTCCCAGCTGAAACTTCTCTTACTTCCCTTGCCCGTCATAGGTAGCTACAGGTGCTCCTTAGTATTAGGTGGCCAGAGGCACCCTCAGTATTAAGTAGCTAGAGATGTCCCCAACTGAAGGTAGATCTTGTCAGTGAAATGCTGAGAATTGGGTGAGTAACGCTCTGCTTGGTACTCTGCATAGGGAAAGCAGGAGGGAGGCGCTCGGGGAGGGGAGTGGGCCGCCTTTCCAACATCAGGTGCCTGTAGGCACGTGCCTACTGTGCCTAATGGTAAATCCGGCCCTGCCCCTCACCCAATGACATGCTCCCTGCCGGACAGCAAGCACATCACTGGTATTCCCATGTTTCCTTGCCGTATTCACACTGTTCAGTGTATGCATGCTGCCCCGCCGCCGCCAACAAATGGAAGATTTCTGCAGTGCCTACTGACTTACATGCGTTTCACCGCTGTTGCGTCGTTGCAGAAGTCCAAAGCTAATGCCTAACCACGGGGATCTACACCTGTGGCGGCTGTGACTATTGTCAGTTTGTACAGGTTGGCAGGGTTGTGCCTATGCCTCACGGCAGAAGAATTACGTTGTCCCACTTTTTTAATTGCAAGACTAAATTAGTGGTATATATTCTATTATGCCACTGTGGCGCTTTTTATGTCGGTAAGACGAAGCGTCCACTCAGAGAACGCATGTCCAAGCACATTAAGAGTATTGAGAATCGGGACGCAAGTTCTCCTGTCGCGAGGCATTTTGAGTTAGAACACGGTGGCAGTACTAGGGGTGTTAAATTCATGGCTTTCGATCGGATACACCCCACGATCAGAGGTGGCAATCCTGATAGACTCCTACTGCGATGTGAATCCCGTTGGATCTATAATCTACAGGCCTGTTTAACTCCAGGCCTAAACGAACAGATCAGCTACGCTCATCTCTTGCCCCATTAGATCCTGATTTTCGCTTTGATATGTGCATCTCTCTTGCCCCGGCCTGAGTGTGTGATCTCTCTCATATGTGCTGGCAGGGTTGTTCTGTTGTAATGCTTTCCCTCCCCCCCTTGCTAGCCCTCTGCCCTTTTGTATAGTGTCCCATACATTGGACAGTTACCTTTGGGCCTTTTTGGTTCTTATAAAATAAGTTCACCTGGTGCATTATCGGGTCTCAGCATATTGCATGTGTATGGGCTATTTTTCTCTGCGGTCAATTTATTTAGTTATGATTATTTAAGGTAAATGACAATACTGTATGACCGCCATTAATATGGCGGTGACGTTTTGATTGCGGTGTGTGTGTGTGCGTTCACGGTGAGCCTTTGCATATAGACGTTTTTGCAGCGACGCACCAGCTGTGCTCTCCACGCAGGGCCTCTCTTCCCTTCCCCCCCTCTTTTGATTTTACTTTTGGGTTTGCAGCAGGGCTGGCTATAGGTGGTGCCAGCTCTGATACCTATATGATAGATTCTGGGATCTGTCTTATCCCTTTTTCTGATGTCTATTTTTGTTTTTTGTTTTGGGCATGATTGATCCTGCGTGGCTAATATATCCACCTATATGGGCACAGCAACTGCTCCTGCAGGATTAGGTCCGCCGCTGCCCCGCCGCCTGCATTGGCCTCCCCTCTCTGCGGTCGCGCACACTACACCTGTGTCGTCATGAGTGGGTGGAGAAAGAGGTGTGTTTGTTAGTCATTTTTAGTTTAAGTATGGTCAGAACTAACGTGCTGGCAACCACGCCCCCTTGAGAAAGCCGGAAGCCGGCGAAACATCGGGGGAGCCGCACGTTTCCTGCATGGGACGCCACGCCGTCCCAATCTCCATTCAGCCAGCATCCACTGGTCTGTCCGAGGGCCACTCGGCCATGCATGCTGCCCGAGTGAGCCAACTATCAACTACACTGCTTGGACTTTGAGTACAGCTGCGCTCCTTCCATCCACAAAGCATACGAGGACACTTTTTATCATCCAGCAACGACCTCTGGCCGACACCAGGAGCTTGTCAAACCTTCAGGTTCATCTGAGCGGACAGTCTGTCCACAGTGAGCGTCCATGGATTTGGTGAGCTAAGCTTGGCTTGACAGTATCACGCTGTCTGTCTGCTGCGCTTTGATGCGCCATTACAGTGGGAGCTTTTGATGCTTGATGCTTGCTATATGTGCTGCTTATGCTCACACTGCCGCTGCACTATGCTCTGCTGTTGACATTGTCGCTGCCTCACACCAGCCTGTACATGTTTGTCAGCCCTTACTCCCTTCTGATGACAAAAGGTCCATACCTGTTCTTTGTAGCACTGATATCTTCCCCCCTATGCTGATGCTCATTGGATTATTATCTTCCATCTTTAAGTTAGATGCCGGCATATGGATGTGACTGTATGTGGACTGCCTGAGTGGATGAGTTGTGACGCGGTGGCCATCCCATGTGTTTTTAATGTTTTCAGTAATTTCCTTAATAAATTTTGATATGATTATTTGGCATATCATTGCATTGACTAGTGTTTATTGATAGTTTTTTGGTTTTTCCTAGGCAACTTATGTCCTGCTCTCCCCAATTTCACTGCCACTCTATTGATTAACATCACTGGCAGGGCAGGCCCGCCCATGAGGCGGGGTGAGGCGGGTTCCTCAGGCGGCAGGAAGTGGAGGGGCGGCACCACTCCGCCTCCCTTCTCTTCATTGCTAGACTACAGGTAGCGTAGCTCAGACCTCGTTTGCCCCGCCTCCGTCAACTCGGCGGCTAGTTCAACTTTGTAGGATGTGGAGTACCTTGCCACCCGGGGCTTCAAGTGGGACTGGGATCTCTGCCGCGATTACGGAGGATCGTATCCCTGACGCTGCTGCTGCCGCCACCGCTGCACTGCCACAACCTGGGGCAATCCGATGCTGCCAACTGCCAAGCGATGGCAGTGCTCTGCACTTCCTTCCAGGCAGGCTAATCTCATCTCATGGGGATCCCAGAGACCGAGAGACGGGAGGCGGGCCCACCGCTGTGACCAGTGCCGTGATTGGGGAGGATCGTATCTCTGATGCTGCTGCTGCCGCCACCGCTGCACTGCCGCCGCTGCTGCACTGCCACAACCTGGGGCAATCCGATGCTGCCAACTGCCAAGCGATGGCAGTGCTCTGCACTTCCTTCCAAGCAGGCTCATCTCATCTCATGGGGATCCCAGAGACCGAGAGACGGGAGGCGGGCCCACCGCTGCGACCATGTCAGCCACTGCTTCCTCTCGGCTGCTCATCTCCCGACCAGCTGGGCCACCCAGGCACACCATCCGTGAACACCAGGTATGGATCTTACTTGCACCTTCCTCTGCGGTCAGTACACCATCCCTGCCAGCTGCCAGTGTCTCTCTTCACCCGTCTCTCTCTCCTTCCTTCTCTCTGACTGTCTCTGCTCTCTCTTCCTCCTGTCTCTCCCACCTGTCTCTCTTCCTTCTCTCCTGTCCCCCCTCCTGTCTCTCTCTCTCTCCCCTGTCTCTCCCCCCTGTCTCTTCCCTCTCTCTCTCTCTCTCTCTCTCTCCTGTCCCCCCTCCTCTCTCTCTCTCTCTCTCCTGCCCCCCCCCCTCCTCTCTCTCTCTCTCTCTCTCCTGTCCCCCCCTCCTATCTCTCTCTCTGCTCTGTCCCTCCCTTCTGTCTCTCCCTCTCTGCTCTGTCCCTCCCTTCTGTCTCTCTGCTCTGTCCCTCCCCTCTGTCTCTCTCTCTCTCTGCTCTGTCCCTCCCTTCTGTCTCTCTCTCTCTCTCTCTCTCTCTGCTCTGTCCCTCCCTCCTGTCTCTCTCTCTGCTCTGCCCCTCCCTTCTGTCTCTCTCTCTGCTCTGTCCCTCCCTTCTGTCTCTCTCTCTCTCTGCTCTGTCCCTCCCTCCTGTCTCTCTCTCTCTCTGCTCTGTATCTCCCTCCTGTCTCTCTCTCTCTCTCTGCTCTGTCCCTCCCTCCTGTCTCTCTCTCTCTCTCGCTTTCTGCTCTGTCTCTCCCACCCGTCTCTCTCTCTCTCTTTCTGCTCTGTCTCTCCCACCCGTCTCTCTCTCTCTCTCTCTCCTGTCCTCCCCTCCTCTCTCTCTCTCTGCTCTATCCCTCCCTTCTGTCTCTCCCTCTCTGCTCTGTCCCTCCCTTCTGTCTCTCTCTCTCTCTCTCTGCTCTGTCCCTCCCTTCTGTCTCTCTCTCTCTGCTCTGTCCCTCCCTTCTGTCTCTCTCTCTCTCTCTCTCTCTCTCTCTGCTCTGTCCCTCCCTTCTGTCTCTCTCTCTCTCTCTCTCTGCTCTGTCCCTCCCTTCTGTCTCTCTCTCTCTGCTCTGTCCCTCCCTTCTGTCTCTCTCTCTCTCTCTCTGCTCTGTCCCTCCCTTCTGTCTCTCTCTCTCTCTCTGCTCTGTCCCTCCCTTCTGTCTCTCTCTCTCTCTCTCTCTGCTCTGTCCCTCCCTTCTGTCTCTCTCTCTCTGCTCTGTCCCTCCCTCCTGTCTCTCTCTCTCTGCTCTGTCCCTCCCTCCTGTCTCTCTCTCTCTGCTCTGCCTCTCTCTCTCTCTCTCTGCTCTGTCCCTCCCTCCTGTCTCTCTCTCTGCTCTGCCCCTCCCTCCTGTCTCTCTCTCTGCTCTGTCCCTCCCTTCTGTCTCTCTCTCTCTCTGCTCTGCCCCTCCCTCCTGTCTCTCTCTCTGCTCTGTCCCTCCCTCCTGTCTCTCTCTCTCTCTCTCTGCTCTGTCCCTCCCTCCTGTCTCTCTCTCTCTCTCTCTCTCTCTCTCTGCTCTGTATCTCCCTCCTGTCTCTCTCTCTCTCTCTCTCTCTTTCTGCTCTGTCTCTCCCACCCTTCTCTCTCTCTCTCTTTCTGCTCTGTCTCTCCCACCCGTCTCTCTCTCTCTCTTTCTGATCTGTCTCTCCCACCCGTCTCTCTCTCTCTCCTGTCCCCCCTCCTCTCTCTCTCATTGCTCTGTACCTCCCTTCTGTCTCTCCCTCTCTGCTCTGTCCCTCTCTCTCTCTCTGTCCCTCCCTTCTGTCTCTCTCTCTGCTCTGTCCCTCCCTTCTGTCTCTCTCTCTCTCTGCTCTCTCTCTCTCTGTCCCTCCCTCCTGTCTCTCTCTTTCTGCTCTGTCTCTCCCACCCGTCTCTCTCTCTCTCTCTCTTTCTGCTCTGTCTCTCCCACCCGTCTCTCTCTCTCTTTTTCTGCTCTGTCTCTCCCACCCGTCTCTCTCTCTCTCTCTCTTTCTGCTCTGTCTCTCCCACCCGTCTCTCTCTCTCTCTCTTTCTGCTCTGTCTCTCCCACCCGTCTCTCTCTCTCTCTCTCTCTCTGCTCAGTCTCTCCCTCCTGTTTCTCTCTCTCTCTCTCTTTGCTCCGTCTCTCCCTCCTCTCTCTCTGCTCTGTCTTTCCCTTCGGTCTCTCTCTCTCTGCTCAGTCTCCCTCCTTTCTTCTGCCTCCTGTCTCTCTCTGCTCTCTCCGCTCTCTCTCTTCCTTCTTTCTGTTTCTGCCTCCTGTCCTCTCTCTCTCTCTCTCTCACTCTCGTGTGTCTGTATACGTGTGTTCACAAGGTGGTCACTCAGCCAGAAATACATTGGAAATATACAGGGGGATCTAACTATATACAAGGGGAATCTGACTATATACAATGGCTGTGTACAGGGGGATCTGGCTATATACAGGGGCGATCTGAATATATACACTGGCTATATACTAAAGGGGGAGTCTGGCTATATACTAAAGGGGGATCTGGCTATATATACTGTAATTGGGTATCATGTTGGTTACCTATCCTAAATAGGGGGTTATATAGCTACCTATACTATAAATGGGGGGTTCATCTGGCTACCTGTGCTAAAGGGGGGGATTATCTGGCTACCTAATTGCTGCCACATTATATATATTTTGGCAAAACACTGCTGCATTTTTGTATTTTGTAGGGAAACACTGCCTATACTGTGGCTATACTACACTACCTAAACTGGTGGTAATAATCCCAGGATACCTATACAGGGGGAACCCTTACCTGACATTACCCGCCGTGGCATGCTTTCCTTTTTTGGGGGCGGGGGTGTCATTTAATTCCAAGCACCAGGTGTCAAATGCCCTAGGTACGCCACTGGGCACCAGGCATAACACACTGTCTCAGCAAACCAACTCGGTCCCACTCCCTGGATTATACCTGATGATTCATTTAAATCCTCTAACACATCCACTTTTTTTTTTGTTATACTTTTTTTTATTGATTTCCATCATGTCAATAAAAGTATCATACAAGCTTTTAACATGAATAGGAAAAGTAATAAAGCATGTTTCCAACAAATATCATGGTAACAACATATATAACATTAAAATAAGAGTAGCAATAGTGCTTTGTAGTGTCAATAAGAAGGGTTCAGATCAAACTTGAAAAAGATTGTTTAGATAATCTCATGAAGGAAACATCCGTCTAACAGATAGCAAAAAAGTCTAGTGAGATTGGGGGTGTATCCTTGGTAGTGGTGGGTTTTAAATGTTATTCTCAACCTGGATACTTATGGCAGATACTAGTTCTAACGTTTATAAACACTTAACCTATTGTAAGGAAAAAAAAAAAAGAATTTATTCTTCTTTATGGCAGATTATATCAGTCCCTATAAGAGGGAAGTAAGCTATTACAGCTAAGAGAGAGAATGTAGGAAAAGGTAGAAGAGGAGTGTGGAGGGAAATCAGATGGGGCGGAAAAGACACGGCAGTGCTTCTTGCTACCAGGATTATAGGAAAGAGGAAAAAATAGAAGAAAAAGAGAAAAGAGGAAAGGGTTATCCAGTGCCTTTAGATTAGGGCCCAATGTTGTTCTATGGTATGGTAAGATAAAATAGTATCTCTCTGGTGTCATGAGACCTCTTTGGGTCCAAAAATAGGCTTGCGGTTGTAACTTTAGGGGGTTGATAGACTGGGGATACGTAAGGCCATGAGTCCCAGATTTTATGAAATTGATTTTCTGTGTCTCTCAGGGAGGCTGTCAATTGTTCCATTGATCTAGTCCAATTGACTTTGAGGATGACCTCAGAGATGTCTGGCGGGGCTATTTTCTTCCAGGAGGAGGCTATAGCCAACCTAGTTGCTGTCGTTATATGGGTAATTAGACGATTTGTGTGTTTGTTTATCTTTGGAATAGGCTTGCCTAAAAGCATATGAAGAGGATCTAGAGGTATCATGACACCAGTAGTGGAGTGGATCAGTTCTTGTATCCTGCTCCATAGAGGGGTGAGAAGAGGGCAGAACCAGAAGATGTGTTCTAGGGTGCCTTTATTATTGCATCCTCTCCAACATAAATCGGACGAGCCAGGGTAGGCTTTTGATAGAATTTCCGGTGTAAGATACCAACGAAATAAAATTTTGTATATATTCTCCCTGATTTGGATACACATTGAGGAGTGTTTAGCATTGTCCCATATGTCAAGCCAATCGTCTAAAGATATAGATGTGGAGATTGCAGACGACCATTTTGCCATATAGGAGTGGTCTGGTGACCAAGATCCTGATTTAGTCAACAACAAAACATAGATTTGGGAAATCAGGCCTTTCTGATGTCCTGTACTGTCACATAATCGCTCAAAAGGAGAAAAATGTGGCGTAAATTCAGATGTATGGATAATTGAATGGATAAAGTGGATAATTTGATTATGCTCCATAATCCGTTGAGGAGTGAAGGAAATTTTGTTTTCAAGTTGAGCTCTAGTATGTGGTTTACCTGTGAGGGGATGTATCCAATCCTTAAGGTTGAAGTAACCCAATTTATACCAAGTACTCATGAAGGACTCAGAAAGGCCTGGTTTAAAGGAGGGGTTGCCCAATATTGGTAGTAATGGTGAGGGAGAGGACCTCAACCCGGCCATAGAGGCGGTAATGCGCCAGATATGTAATGTGAATTTAATTGTGGGGAGTATAGGTTGCTGTTGTTGTATTTTAGGCACAGATTTTGCCCAAAGTAAGGAAGCTAGTGAGACCGGGAGCATACTAGTTGCTTCTATAAGGCCCCATTTTGTAAATACTCTTAAGTCGGACCATTCAGATAACTGACGAAGATGAGCAGCATAGTAGCTAACACATCCACTTTTAAGATGAGGGCTAAAGCCTGGTACACACGTTCAATTATGATTGGCAAATCACTGACCAATTTTACCACCTACGTCATGTAGTATGAGGCTGGGCAGCAGATATTGCACACTATGAGCAGATTATGTAGGTATCCCTTATACTACATGAAGGAAGGTGGTAAAATTGGTCAATGATTGGCCAATCGTAATTGAAAGTGTGTATCAGGCTTAATTCCGCTAAGAAAGACAGGAGGGAGAACAAGCAGATGGAGACAGACAGGGATATAGGGGTGGGGGGGTATCAGGGGGGGCGCCTTCACGGTCTTTGCCTCAGGCAGCAGAAAGTCCAGGACCGGCCGTGATCACTGGTATTCCCATGTTTCCTTGCCGTATTCACACTGTTCAGTGTATGCATGCTGCCCCGCCGCCGCCAACAAATGGAAGATTTCTGCAGTGCCTACTGACTTACATGCGTTTCACCGCTGTTGCGTCGCTGTGGAAGTCCAAAGCTAATGCGCTCAGGGACTCAGGAACGGATTTACTTTAAAGCACTGTGGGCACGTGCCTACAGGCGCCTGATGATGTAAAGGCGGCTCACTCCCTTCCCTGAGAGCCTTCCTTCCCTGTGCAGAGTCCCGAGCAAAGTGTAAATCAGAGTTTACTCACCCTGCTCTCTGCATTTCACTGATTGGATCTCCATTCAGTCAGGGGTACCTCTAGCTATCTAATACTTGGGAGCACCTCCTACTTAATACGGAGGATAGCTCTGGCCACCAAATACTCAGGGGCACCTGTATCTACCTATGACAGGCAAGGTAAGTAAGGGAGAAGTGACAGCTGGGACAGCAAGCACACTTCAGCGGGTGTTTGTAGGTTCATGGAGGGAGAATTCTAGGCTGCAAGGAAAATCTGTGCCTATAGGCTCCTGTGATGTAAATCCAGGCCTGAATGCACTATTGACTTTGCAGCGGGTCAGCAGCAGCCAATCGGGAACTTCTGGCGCAACGCGACATGGTAGGTATTCTAGGCCCTCTTGCCTTGCATTGTTGTTGTGCAGCAAAATAGGGCAACGCAACACACAGTTGCAAGGCAAGCGTAAAATGGGCCTTAAAGAGACACTGAAGAGAAAAACAAAAATGATAAAATGATTGGTGTATGTAGTACAGCTAAGAAATAAAACATTAAGATCAGAGACATAAGTCTAATTGTTTTCAGTACAGGAAGAGTTAAGACACTCCAGTTGTTATCTCTATGCAAAAAAGCCATTAAGCTCTAGACTTTCAAAGTTGTGGAGAGGGCTGTCTTCTGAAGTTTATTATCTCAACTGTTAGAGAACAATTTTCTTTTTCTCTGCCAGAGGAGAGGTCAATAGTTCACAGACTGCTCTGAAAGAATCATTTAGAATGCTGAGTGTTGTGTAATCTGCACATATTAGAGAATGATACAATGTTAGAAAAAACACTATATACCTGAAAATAAAAATATGAGAATATTTTCTTTGCTGCTAATCTTCTAGTAAGTATCCGTAGTACACAACCAATTCATTATATCATTTTTTTTTTTTGCTTCAGTGTCTCTTTAAGGGGAAACAGAACTTAAATAATTTTTCTGTATTCATGACCTGACCACACCTTTGTATTACGTTAAAACGTAACCCTTTCCATTGCATTATTCCTCACATAGCCCTAGCAAAACGGATAAAAAGTGTTGGGGGGAAATGTAGGTGATCGATCATGGGTGACTGGTGGGTGCTGCTGTGGGAGGAGCCAGTAGGGTCACTACCCCTTCACACTGCAGCAAATAGGCAACCTGCCATCAGCAGTGAAGGGGGGGGGAGGGTTGGGTTTGGGCGCCAGGTTGCCATTGCAGCACATTGTGGTGCCAAAGGGGCTCAAAGCGTTGAACATTGACCAGCATTTTGATCCACACAGCCTCAAAACGTCACAAACTAGATCCGGCAACAGGACCCCTAGCATCAAGCCCAAATGCGTAATATTGCTTAATATGCCTGGCCACACACCATACAATTTTGTAAACATCTGTTCAATTCAAGAATAACAATCAATTTTTCTGACTGATTATAACAATTAAAAAATCTGACCAATGTACCACACACTTATGTTCAATTCTTCCAAAATCGTGAATAATTGATAGCTCAGAAAAAATTGATTGGAACTGTACATCAAGTAATTGACAATCCATCACACACCATACAATTCTTGATAAATTTTAATGTGAAATTTCCAACATATCCATCCCTAAAAATAAAAAAACAAACAAACAAACAGGAAATTCGATCGATTGTATGGTGTGTGGCCAGTTGCCTTGTGGATGATCTGGATAGAACTGCATGAAAATGGGGGGGGGGGGGGTCTGTGTGGCTGTGACTGATATTGTGGTGAAACCCCTCCCACAGTGTGATGTCAGGGCCATGGCAGTTTCTTGTCTGTGTATGAAGAGGCTCTGCTTATTTAAATTGTTCACATTGCCTTGCATTGCAGCCGTAGGAACTGATGGGTTTTGAAGGGTTACTGCTTTTTTAACCTCCTTGGTGGTAACCCCGAGCTAGGGTCAGGGCGGAAAACCGCAGCTAAGATCGGTAATCCTGACCTCTGCTTGGGGTAGCTGCCGGAGGCTGTGTGCAGAGTATGGGCGGTTTTACATACCTCCCGGGGGATCCCGTCGTCGGCTGCCATACTTCTACCTCTCCTCCGGGGCTCTGCTTCCTCCAGGTGAGATCGCCAGCTGTCGTCAATTCAGAGTTGCAGCGCCACCTAGAGGCTGGAGGCATAACTGCAGTGCTGGATCCCAGGGAGGTGAGTGATTGTAGAACTGCTGCAGATCTCCCTGGCAACATGATTTTTTCAGGTTTTAGGCTCTGAAAGGGTGCAAAAAAATTGCACCGCTTTCAGACCCTAAAATCCGGAAAGAATCCAAGGGCGTTAACTACATGTTGTACGCGCCTGGAAAAAAACTATAAATTGTGATTTCTATATCCGACAAGTAGCAGTCTCATTCTCAAAACTTTTCACGTCCTAGAAGGTGCTTCAAGGAGACAATTCCCTTTCCTAACCCATAATGAAGCAGACGGTAAATAGGTGTACATCGAGCTGATGTGTGATTCCAGCAATTACAAGCGATTCTTCGGATGAAGGACACAACGCTTGAGGTAATCTCATTCCAGCATATCTGGGTGGGGGCTGCATAGAGACGGAGTCTAAGCAGGAACATCTCTGCCATCTGTGAAGCGTGTCTCGTGTCACTTCTGCTGCTGACACACCGACGTTTGTCAACACGCTAAAGCCTGCGGGAGCGATAGAAGAAAATAAGTCACAGAAGGATGTAGTGCCAGTCAGGTCAATTGTATGAAGAGGCTCTGCTGGGAAATGGAACGTGGTCTGTGGCAGTGAGAATGTCACCGGGGAACAGCATGTGAGGGCAAAGCGTAGTATGGATACAGAGGCTCCAAAAGGATAAAAGAATCTAAAAAGTATAAAACAGTAGGCAGTGGAGGGTTGGACTTACCTCCTCCAAGTAGACACAAAAATTGCCAATGTATTTGTCAAATACAACAAGCTTATTTACATACTCCGGGGGACAATGCAGCACGTTTCGCAGGTTTGATCCCACTTCATCAGGCAATAACAACGGAGCAATAGCAGATGTGATCAGTAGAAGAGCCAGGCGCCTCAAACTTTTTAGATTCTTTTATCCTTTTGGCGCCTCTGTATCCATACTACGCTATATTAAGTCCACCCTTGGTGAAGAGGTGTTACCCCCCCATTTTTCCTCATCTACAGAGAGCAACTTCTTAATCCTGAGTGGGGTCAGGTGTAATCTCCCCACCTGCCTATACAGTGGTTGCCTTGGAGGTAACCCTACTTTGTGAGTATAGCTTATTATTCTATCATATTTCATTTCAACTACTAGTACATACTACACTATATTTGGCTCTTGGTGTCCCCTACTCTGTGTTATGTGATGGCAAAGGATCATGGGATATATTCACAAAACAACTGTAACATGTGCAGGCAGTGCATGTTAAAGAGAACCTGGCTGTAGTCAAAATAACATAACGAATACAATTGCTTATTGTGGGAAATAATGGCTGTTTCCAACTGCCAATCAAACAGTATGTCCCTCTGTCCATAGAACTCTCAGTAAGGAACATTCCGCACAAATCTCCTGGCAGAACTAATGATGTCGCCACCAGTGAAACATTTCAGAATGGAAATCACTGTCATCCCAGTGACTTTAGCCTATCTGTTTAGCTACGAGGAATCCTCCTCCTAGCCATTCTGGGAGACCAGGTATATTTTCTGCTGGCTTCGGAATTCTCAGTTACCAAACATTCTGCAGAGCTGCAAGTGTCAGGACTAAATATGTCACCACCTGGAATAAATTCCAGAGTGCAAATCAGGGAGAGGAAAGATTTTACAATGAGCAAACACTGACTAAATCATTTATAAATCAATATTGTAAAAAATATAAAGGCAATTGAAAGCAATTGCTTATTGTAACCTTTTGAAATCAATATGCTGCATTCAAATTGCATGCCCCCCCCCCTCCCCTCACCCCCAAAACAAAACAAAAAATAGTGTCCACTGCAATTTTTGGAGACCGCATCCAAATTCCTATAACTGTGCGTGATCATAGCGATTGGACTGCGGCAGCACAGGTTCCACATCTCATTCGGAAATGGTTGCGCACCAAGTTGAAATGTGGCCTATTTGCCCCTTAAAGTTACTATGCTGTGGCTTATCTGTTGGACCAAAGTGAACATTTTGACTAAAGCTCAACTTTAACGCGTACATCGAAAAAAAATAAAGGGTGCCTGCAAAAAAGGGCTTGTGGTGTAGTTGAACTTTAATGATATTGTGAATAACCATATTTTATTGTTTTTCTTGTAATAAAAATCTGAAAACATTGTTTATAACAATGAAAACGATACTAGATATATAACCGTTATAATTGTATAATATCATGTACAATCTTCTTATATCGTTTCTTCATGTAATAAAATCTGAAAATATAATTTATAACAATGAATAAAATATATATAAGTACATTCATTATAACTCATTAGTAAATATTACCAACATTTTACTAAAACTTAACCTAACCCTAATCTCACACAGAACCCTCCCTCTACCTATCCCTAGCCCTTAGACCACCCTGGTGGTCCCTAGCCCCAAGATCCCCCCTGGTGGTGCCTAATCCTAAGATCCCCCTGATGGTGCCTAACCCTAGATCCCCCCTGGTGGTGCCTAACCCTAAGACCCCCCTGGTGGTGCCTAACCCTAAAATCCCCCCTGCTGGTGCCTAATCCTCAGAATACCCCTGGTGGTGCCTAACCCTAAATCCCCCCTGGTGTTGCATAACACTAAGACCCCCCTGGTGGTGCCTAACCCTAAGGCCCCGTTCACACTTGCGGTTCTCTGCCAAACGGACCGGATGACCTGACCGGATCCGGACCGGATCCGGATCGGAACCGTACGGTTCTGATCCGGATCCGATCCGGATCCGGTCAGTTTGCATCAGGTGTTCATCAGGATGCGATCCGGATCCGTTTGGCAAAAGATAGTAGAAAAGGAATAAAAATGTTGGGGTCTGGGAGGTCAGCAGAAGGTGGACCTGTGGAATCAGGCCCTCCGCTGTTTAGCACTCACCTCCACCTCCGACATACTGCCAACATCTCCAGCACGTTTAAAATCACTGCTGCTCCACTCCAAAATGCTTGCCCATGTGTCCCCATCCAAAATCGCCGCTTCAATACGCATAGGAAGTGGGGTAGAACATCCGGATTTTTAGCCAGTGTGTTGTGCGCCCTCCGGTTCTCATTGGTTTGTATTGGCCGGATGGTGCAGTCCGGCTCCGCTCCGGATACGGCTGCCGGAGGAGCCGGACCAAAAAATAGCGCATGTTGGGTCTTATGCCGGAGTCCGGATCCGGTCCGGATCCGGTCCGGACGAAACGGACGCATGTGAACGGACGCATAGGCTTTCATTGCTATGCCGTGCGTCCGTTCTGCATGCGGTCCGGCTCCGGCACGGCGATTCCAGACGGCGACCGCTAATGTGAACCGGGCCTTAGACCTCCCGGTGGTGCCTAACCCTAAGACTCCCCTGGTGGTGCCTAACCCTAAGACCTCCCTGGTGGTGCCTAACCCTAAGACCTCCCTGGTGGTGCCTAACCCTAAGACCTCCCTGGTGGTGCCTAACCCTAAGACTCCCCTGGTAGTGCCTAACCCTAAGCACGCCCCTGGTAGTGTCTAACCCTAAGACCCCCTGGTGGTGCCTAACCCTAAGACCTCCCTGGTGGTTCCTAACCCTAAGACTGCCCTGATGGTGCCTAACCCTAACCACCCCCATTGATGCCTAACCCTAAGACCTCCCTGAGTCCCTGGTGGTGCCTAACCCTAAGACACCCCCCCCCCCCTGGTGGTGCCTAACCCTTAGACTCCCTGGTGGTGCCTAACCCTAAGACCTCCCTGGTGGTGCCTAACCCTAAGACTGCCCTGGTGGTGCCTAACCCTAACCACCCCCATTGATGCCTAACCCTAAGACCTCCCTGAGTCCCTGGTGGTGCCTAACCCTTAGACTCCCTGGTGGTGCCTAACTCTAATACTCCCATATCGTGTATCAAATTATTTTTTAAATCCATACATTTCGTTATTTGAGGAGTATTTGTATTTTCCAGAGAATAGCATTTTAGTTATGAAACTTTACATAGATAGAAACGATAACTATGATAAGTATGTTTGTAAACGTCATTATATAGTAAGAATGTTTGAAAATGTTATGATTCACTGGGCGCCAATTGTAAATGTTATTATTTACCGGGCACCCATTGTAAACTTTAATATTCATTGGGTACTCAAATTTCCGGTTCTGGGCACCCGTCAAACAATATTTAACATGAGAATTAATGGCGGCGTCCTTTTTGTCCACTTGCCTCATGCGCCCAAATTTCCTGCTTCCAAGAAAAACACCCACTGGGGGATACTAACCATGGGAGGGGGAAGTCTCTGGATCCTAATAACGCTTCCCATGTCCTCCTCCGTCCCGGCGATCCAGCGCTGGCAGCCCCCCAACACCAGAGAGGTAAATATTTACCTAACGCAATCCTGCACAGGCGCAGTAGCAACTTTCTGATCGGGCTCAGGCGGAAATAGCTGAGCCTGATTGGGTACTCTCTAGTGGACAGACAACTCGCGCCTGCGCAGAAGAGCGGACCTAATGGGGCTTGGCTATTTGTGCCGGAGCTCGATCATAAAGTACCTACTGTGACTGCGCTGGAGTGCTGAAGTTAAATACTTCCGTGCGCTGCCGCACCTGCGTAGAGCTTGTTGGGAGAATTTTAGGGGTCCCCAAAGCTAAAGAGGATGGGGAAGCCTCATTAGGATCCTGAGGTTTCCCCTCCCGAGGTAAGTACCTCATATGGGCTGTTTTTGTTTTTTTCTTTGTTACAAATGTACTTTAAAGGAAACCTATAATAAGTTAAAAAAAAAAAAAGTTTCACTTAGCTGAGGCTTCTGCCAGCCCCCTGCAGCCGTCCTGTGTCCGCGCCACCCTGGAACGAACCTACGGTCCACCTCTGCAGCTCACTTTAGCTTTCCCCAACTTGCAAGTTGACATACACTGTGCCTGCGCAGCCCTGGCCACATGCGTCCTCGTTCACGCTCGCAAGCCGAGAGCGTCCCGCGCAAGCGCAGTACGAGGCAGGACTCTCGCAGGCGACAGGCTCAGTGATGGCGACAGGCTCAGTCGCTGAAAGTGAAACTGCCGCAGAGCCTGCATGACAAAAAGGGTGCCGTGAAAAAAGGGCCCAGCTTATTAACTAATTTGGCGCCAGGTATAAACAAAATTTGATAAAGAGAACCATCGTTGTCAAGCTTTATTAACGATATTTACTGTTGCAAAAAACAAAAGGGATATAATAACGAATAAATATTAACGTTAAACATTGTTACATTTTTCGTCAATACTGCTTAACCCAACCCTACCCTCACACAGAACCCTCCCCTGGTGGTGCCTAAAACTAACCACTCTCCCGGTGGTGCCTAACCCTAACCACCCCCGAGTGGTGCCTAACCCTAACCCCCCCCCCAGTGGTGCCTTACCCTAACCACCCCAGTGGTGCCTAACCCTAACCACCCCAGTGGTGCCTAACCCTAACCACCACCCCTGGTGTTGCCTAAAACCAACCGCCGCCTAGGTGGTTCCTAACCCTAACCACTCCCCCTGGTGGTGCCTAACCCTAACCACTCCCTCTGCAGAAACACCCTTTTACATATATTAACGAGAATACCTTTGAAAACGTAAAATCTGTACTTATTAACGAAATAATATTACAAAAACTATAACATTGTAAACTTCTAAAATGATAACTACCTCAACAACTATAATGTTCTAATGTTATTAATGCAATTTTTTGTGGCGCCCTTTTTTCTGCTTTTTTGCCATATTAACGATAATTGCATTAAAGTCTATGGCGGCGGCCTTTTCGAGCACCCTCAGGCGGCGCCTTTGTTTCCTGCTACCACCGCAGCAGAGGACTGGAGGATCATTCCAGGTCGGCTGCAGGAGGCTGGGAGAAGTCCGAGGTAAGTGAAACAATTTTTATTAAACCTATTACAGGTTTCCTTTAATTGTTGAGCACATTTTTCATACCAGTTCACTTTAAAGTCCTTTTTATTTGCGCATCTCATCAATACATAATATTCACGTTGTGGGAGACATTCTCTCTGTTTCCTTTGTCTCCTTGTCAAGGCAGAGATTCTGCTTCCAGCTACAAAGATAGTTTGAAACGTTGTCGTCATGCTGTGACATTAGGTATAAATGAAGACAAAAGCAGATGACATTAGGGGAAGGAACTTTCTCCATTGCCACTGAAAAGAATGGCAGAATTTTCAGTTAGCACAAGTCTCTTTCAAGCTTTAAATAAAATAAAAGTTTCTTCTTTCATGCTGAGTTATACTTTTTCAAAGCCTTTTTCAAGAGTTTTGTGATGTAGCATAAAGTTATACTTTTTTGATTATTTGGGCTAAAGATTGACCTTCCTATAGGGCTAACTTTTTTTTTTTTTTGTTAGCTCTGATTGATAGCAGGGAGCTTCTGCTCGCAAGCTACACTGATAGAAAGTTGGCATAGTCTCAAAATAGCAATATAATGCTCACAGTTTCAACTGAATATTGCATTATTATGCAAGTTGGCTGCTTTTAATGTAGCTTACCGAGACAAAAGCAAGAGCTGTGACGTTTACACAGATGTTATGACTTTGGGCTAAAGAGAGGTAGGGGAAGCATACAGCCAGTAAGGTGTTGGGAGGCAGTTTTTTTTACGTGAGTGTTAAAGAAGAACTGTACTGAAAATACCAAATGAATGTAATTGCTTATTTTTTACAATATTGCTTTATAAATTATTAAGTTACAGTTTATTCATTGTAAAATCTTTCCTCTCCTGATTTACATTCTGAAATTTATCACATGTGGCCACATCTTTACTGCTGTTAGGTGTAGGGATGCTCAAATCCGAATCCGGGTGAAACCCGGATAGTTGCTATCCGGATTTCTCCCAGTTACCTGTGAGGGGTGGGCGGGGGGTCAAGCTTACCTGTCTGACGTCTTCTTCATCCGTCCCTCGGCGCCTCCCACGATGCGGTCCACACGCATCACGTGACTACAAACACTTCCTCCTTCAACCTCCTTCATCCATTGGCTGATGTCGACATAAAAGTCTGCCTCCCATTTCAGACTCCGCCCAATATAGCATACAGCTCCCTGAGTTGTTGCTGGGTCATTCATGTGAATTGTATATTGCATTGTTTAATCATGTCTCTTGCTTGGACGTTTGCTGTATCCGCACGGATACAGTGAAGTCTGTCTGATCCTGATAGCTTGGATTCTGCCATCACCACATTGGTGACTGGTAGTATTCCTTCTTGCCTTGTTCCTGAGGACGTAACTATCACAGCGGTTGCCTTTAGTTACGCTCCTACCTGTTTGTCTTGTCTATGTCAGTGTGAATGTTTGCCGTCGCGGGGCAGTGACTAGATTGGCAAAGCATTCCGTCTTTCTGTCTGTTGTTTGTCTTGTTAATTGTTATTACTTGTGCTTTAGCTAGTTTCTTGATAAATATATATGCAGATCTGCGATATATATTTATCCGTTAGTTGAGCCATTTGTTATTTTTCTGAATTAACGTGTATGACCTTGGCCTGTTGCCAGCTCTGATTTTGCCTGGTCCGTTGTGCCGCAGTCATCTGATCTAGCATGTATGACCCTAGCCTGTTGCCGACTACGTCTGTTGTGTATTGTATCACATCGCATCTAGTGTGATAGGCGATATCGGAAGCCCAGAGCTGCAGTTGCTCTGGGCAATCTTGCTCCCTTGTTCATTACTCCTGTGGCCACCTGTGGAGCCTCTTCCATTACCCAGCTACATAGTCTTGGGCACACATGACCTTCATCTTGTGGAGCAACATGTCCTCCTCACTCCACTGTACAGTATATCTTCTTGCGACACTTGACTTGCACAGACAGAAGAGGTAAGGAGATAGCCACTGTATAGTCTACAGTGAAGAGTGGAGTGAGAAGGACATGCCACTCTGCTGGATGAAGGTAATGTATGGCAATGCCGCTGCTCTGAACCCATCAGCCCCCGCACTTCTTCAGTGCCAAGGAGGAGGAGACTGGTGGGAGGTTAGTGTTTGGCATATTTGCAACTATGACTAAGGGTGAATTGTAAGCCCGACATGCGTTAGTTGACTTTGTAGATGCTTTTTTGTTCTATTATTCTGTCCAGCTACCATAAAGTACCAGATTTTATGCCTCACGGATGATTTGGCTATCTCTTTTCTTCTCAGTGTTAGGCGTAGGAATGGGATATGTTAGTGTTAGGTGTAGGTTGGGGGTATGTTAGTGTTAGGTGTAGGTAAGTGGAAGGTTAGTGTTAGGTGTAGGTATAGTGGAGGTTAGTGTTAGGCGTTGGTTGGGGGTATGTTAGTATTAGGCGTATGTAGGGGGTAGGTTAGTGTTAGGAGTAGGTAGGGGGTAGGTTAGAGTTAGGTGTAGGTAAGGGTAGGTTAGTGTTAGGTGTAGGAAGGGGGTATGTTAGTGTTAGGCGTTGGTTGGGGGTATGTTAGTATTAGGCGTATGTAGGGGGTAGGTTAGTGTTAGGTGTAGGAAGGGAGTAGGTTAGAGTTAGGTGTAGGTAGGGGGTAGGTTAGTGTTAGGTGTAGGAAGGGGGTAGGTTAGAGTTAGATGTAGGTAGGGGGTAGGTTAGTGTTAGGCGTTGGTTGGGGGTATGTTAGTATTAGGCGTATGTAGGGGGTAGGTTAGTGTTAGGTGTAGGAAGGGGGTAGGTTAGAGTTAGGTGTAGGTAGGGGGTAGGTTAGAGTTAGGTGTAGGTAGGGGGTAGGTTAGTGTTAGGTGTAGGAAGGGGGTAGGTTAGAGTTCGGTGTTGGAACGGGGTAGGTCAGTGTTAGGCGTATGTAGGGGGTATGTTAGTATTAGGTGTATGTAGGGGGTAGGTTAGTGTTAGGTGTATGTAGGGAGTATGTTAGTATTAGGTGTATGTAGGGGGTAGGTTAGTGTTAGGTGTAGGTAGGGGGAGGTTAGTGTTAGGTGTAGGTAGGGGGTAGGTTAGTGTTAGGTGTATGTAGGGGGTAGGTTGGTGTTAGGAGTAGGTAGGGGGTAGGTTAAAGTTAGGCGTAGGTAGGGGGTAGGTTAGTGTTAGGTGTAGGAAGGGGGTAGGTTAGAGTTAGGTGTAGGTAGGGAGTAGGTTAGTATTAGGTGTAGGAAGGGGGTAGGTTAGAGTTAGGTGTAGGTAGGGGGTAGGTTAGTGTTAGGTGTAGGTAGGGGGTAGGTTAGTGTTAGGAATAGGTAGGGGGTAGGTTAGAGTTAGGTGTAGGTAGGGGGTAGGTTAGTGTTAGGAGTAGGTAGTGGGTAGGTTAGAGTTAGGCGTAGGCAGGGGGTAGGTCAGTGTTAGGTGAACGTAGGGGGTAGGTTAGTGTTAGGTGTATGTAGAGGATAGGTTAGTGTTAGGTGTATGTAGGGGGTAGGTTAGTGTTAGGTGAATGTAGGGGGTAGGTTAGTGCTAGGTGTATGTAGGGGATAGGTTAGTGTTAGGTGTATGTATGGGGTAGGTTAGTGTTAGGCGTAGGTAGGAGGTATGTTAGTATTAGGCGTATGTAGGGGGTAGGTTAGTGTTAGGAGTAGGTAGGGGGTAGGTTAGAGTTAGGTGTAGGTAGGAGGTATGTTAGTATTAGGCGTATGAAGGGGGTAGGTTAGAGTTAGTGCTATGCATGGATGCAAGGAAGGTCAGTATAATAATAGGGTATGATGAGTTAAAATGGACCTGAACTCAGAACTTCCATTCTGCTCTAAAAGCTAAGCAACAGTATAATAACCTTTAAAGAAAAAAAATGTCTTTAAACGCCTAACTCTAACCTACCCCAATATGGATATTGGGAATGCTGTAGATGTGATATACTTGGATTTTGCAAAGGCCTTCGACACTGTTCCCCACAAAAGTCTGGTGCAAAAGTTGAGGATGCAAGGACTGGGGAAGAGTCTGTGTGCATGGATAGGGAACTGGCTAATGGACAGAAAACAAAGAGTTGTGGTCAATGGATCGTACTCAAAATGGGAGACTGTTAGCAGTGGGGTCCCACAGGGGTCTGTACTGGGTCCAGTGCTCTTCAATTTATTTATTAATGACCTAGTAGATGCAGTAGTGAGCAATGTTGCTATTTTTGCAGATGATACAAAATTGTGCAGAATCATCAACTCTCAGGAAGATAGTGTCATATTGCAACAGGATCTGGATAGGATGGCTATATGGGTACATAAATGGCAGATGAAATTCAATGTTGAAAAATGTAAAGTCATGCATTTTGGTCGTACCAATGGCCTAGCACCATACAAAATAAATGGGATACAGTTGGGGACATCAAACTTGGAGAAGGACTTAGGAGTACTCATCGACAACAAGTTAAATAATCATACTCAATGCCAAGCCGCTGCAGCTAAAACTAACAAAATTTTGGGATGCATTAAAAGGGAAATAAAAACTCGAGATGCTAGCATAATATTGCCCCTGTTTATCTCTCTAGTAAGGCCACATCTGGAATATGGAATTCAGTTCTGGGCACCACATTACAAAAAAGATATTGCAGTTTTAGAGCAGGTGCAGAGACGAGCAACAAAATTGATACGTGGGATGGAAGGTCTCGCTTACCAAGAAAGGTTAGATAAACTGGGTTTATTTAGTCTAGAGAAAAGACACCTTAGAGGAGATCTAATTAACATGTATAAATACATCAGAGGGCAATATAATAGCTTGGCGGATGAGCTTTTTGTCCCTAGGCCTTCTCAAAGGACTAGAGGACATGATCTGCGCATGGAGGAAAACCGTTTTAGCCATTTATTTAGGAAAGGGTTCTTTACAGTAAGAGTGATTAAGATGTGGAATGCATTGCCACAGGAAGTCGTTATGGCAAACTCTATACCTGCATTTAAAGGGGGCTTAGATGCTTTCCTTGCTCTGAAAGACATCCATGGATACAATTACTAGGTAATGCCTAATGATGTTGATCCAGGGATTTTATCTGATTGCCATCTGGAGTCAGGAAGGAATTTTTCCCTTTTGGGGCTAATTGGACCATGCCTTGTAAGGGTTTTTTCGCCTTCCTCTGGATCAACAGGGATATGTGAGGGAGCAGGCTGGAGTTGTACTTTATACTGGTTGAACTCGATGGACGTATGTCTTTTTTCAAACCAAAATAACTATGTTACAGCTGATACAAATCCTGCAATAAATCTACAGTGTATCCACTTCCTGCTTTCATGGAAGCAAACATATTGTTAACATCCTGTGTTTACCAATTAGCTTCTCTGCCATGGCAGTCAGCTGACACAGCTGAGAGATCAAATTACACTTGTGATTAGTCACAGACGAGGGGGAATTAGACAGACTAAACTCACTAAATACATACAGGGTGCGTTTCTCTATGCTTTCCTTCTGTCCTGTACAAGAGTTCAGGTCCACTTTAATAGTAGAATATTGGTCAAATTATCAACATTGTACTATCCAGAGTAGCCGCTAGTACAATACCTGTAATAATACCAGCATACTCCTATTAGGCAATACTAACGACCAAATTTCCTTGTGGCTTTATTAAAGAGACACTGAAGCGAAAAAAAATGATGATATTATGATTTGTATGTGTAGTACAGCTAAGAAATAAAACATTAAGATCAGATACATCAGTCTAATTGTTTCCAGTACAGGAAGAGGTGAGAAACTCCAGTTGTTATCTCTATGCAAACAAAAGCCATTAAGCTCTACGACTTTCAAAGTCGTAGAGAGGGCTGTTATCTGACTTTTATTATCTCAACTGTAAGTAAACAAATGACTTTTTCTCTGCCAGAGGAGAGGTCATTAGTTCACAGACTGCTCTGAAAGACTCATTTTGAATGCTGAGTGTTGTGTAATCTGCACATATTATAGAATGATGCAATGTTAGAAAAAACACTATATACCTGAAAATAAAAATATGAGAATATTTTCTTTGCAGCTAATCTTCTATTAATTATTGATAGTACACAACCAATTCATTATATCATATTTTTTTTTTCGCTTCAGTGTCTCTTTAAATCTACGCCTTTTGTATTACAGTTTTTTATTGCAGCTACTCTACTTCTTTTTTTTTACAAATAACAGGAAAAACATGAAGCAGTTCCTTCTCAGTCCTCATTCAGCGCTCAGACTTTCAGCCAGCAAGAAACCATCAGGCTCTGAATAGCTATTGAATTCAAGGCAAACATGACAAAAATAATTGCCACAGTCCTGGTAATTGAGCCTTTTTGCTGTTAACGGAGGGTTTTTTTTTCTCTTTCATTTTTTATATTACAATTAGCTGTAAAGTGACCAGTTATTTCCTGCAATGGTTTGATAGAGCCACACGTACTGCTTCTTATTAGAGTTATCAGACTGGAAAATAAATATACTTCATGCTACATTTGCCTCATTATGAAGTTCTTTGGGGAGAAACATTCATTACTTATCTCTCTTTTACAGTCTTAAAAAAAAGCACTTGTCGCCGGCAAACATCTAATGAACTGCCGGTGATTTGGTATTTATGAACAGGCAGCTGAATTAGCTAGCTGGGAGAGAGAGGAGGCACCAACACCTGGGGGGGAAAATAGACCGCACAATTGTTTTCTGCAACAAAATGACTGCCAAGGGCGGAGTACATGACAAGCAGAACTAATACAGCTTCCGTGAGCAACATAAAGTAGGAGAGGATGGCACTCAAGCTGCACAAGTCCTTTATAGCAATAATGAAATAAGGACACAGCACTCATTGGCCTTGAGTCATAAAGGGCTGTGTGATAAGCAAATCAGGTCGTTAAAATACTGCATTCAGTATTTTAGACTTTTGTCTGCTAATTCATAAAACTGTTCTCAGGCGCGGTAGAAGTTTGGTAATTTACCGAAGCCCACTGACAAAAACCTGTTCGGTAACAGCAGAGCAGTGTGGAGCTGTCTCTGTGTTGTTACAAGCTGGTCCATGCAGTGACGGCATTACAATAGTAAGAGGCATCCTGCCATCCATTTAGAATGTACAATACATGTTTGTTATACTGCCTCTGCTTGCTCTGCTTAGATTAACTCCAAGAAACTTTAAACATGCCCTGCTTAAGTGAGTTCCTCACTAGCTCCTCTGCATCTTCAAACAGGAAACTAAACGGTTAAACAGCCGAAGGGCTCCAGGGAAAGCCTCTTTTGTTCCATTCTCTCTGCTCGCTGCCTGGGGGGTAGAAAGCTTGCTCCTCCCGAGAAGGCTTCGCAACCTTTCATCATCCGATCAGCGGGACTTGCAGGAGACAGCGGCTGTTTCTATTGGTTCTCTGTTCATGCCAATCATAGCTCTCTCGGCTTCTGTGAGCCACGGCTCTGCACAGTCTCCCACAGTCTCCGCACTGTTTACACCAAATTAGAGCTGCCAGTAATGCTTCTGAGCTTTACCACATGTTTTTATCTTTATGAATTGACATTTACTGACATGTGTTAAGGTGTTTACTGCACAAGCCGGTAATTTACCTCACTGCTTGGTAATTTCAGCTTTCCATGCAGTAACAGACTTAATGAATTTACATTTTGCTAAGTGCTCTGTAAAGTCAGCTGTTTTCTGCATTATCGAATGCGGTAATGCTTTATGAATCGAGGCCAAAGGCTGTATGCAGCAACACGCTGTATTGGAGCTTAGAGGACACACACTACAAGTTTCGGGCGGAGGCCTTCCCCAGGTGTATTACCCACGGTCCAAACAAGAAGTGACATAATATGTAAATACATAATATGTAAGTTTAAATCAGGGAACTACACACCAGTGTCTACCCTGAATAAACAGAGAAACACATCTGTGTGTAATGCCAATAATATAGATCAACATTCTTTAAACAACAAAAGTATATAAAACTCAATGCAACTGGAAGTGTCAACTAACTGATATGCCTGAGAGGTATAAAGTTTTTTGCCAGTTTTTAGGCTTTTAAAGAGAACCCGAGGTGGGGTTCTAAGAATGAAATCTGCAGACAGAGGCTGGGTCTGCTTATATTGCCCAGCCTCCATTGCTATCTGAATCCCCCCTAAGTTCCCCCTGCACTCTGCTGTCCCCCGTAAATCACAGCCACGCTGTCAACACGCTGCGGGCTGTGTTTACCTAGTTAGTGTCACTCTCGCCGCTCCCCCCGCCTCCTGCATAGCTCCGGTCCCGCCCGCGTCCCTTCCCTCCAATCAGTGGGGAGGGAAGGGACGCGGGCGGGGACCGGAGCTATGCAGGAGGTGGGGGGAGCGGCGTGAGTGACACTAACTAGGTAAACACAACCCGCTGTGACACGCTGCGTGTCGACAGTGTGGCTGTGATTTATGGGGGACAGCAGAGTGCAGGGGGAACTTAGGGGGGATTCAGATAGCAACAGAGGCTGGGCAATATAAGCAGACCCAGCCTCTGTGTGCAGATTTCATTCTTAGAACCCCACCTCGGGTTCTCTTTAAAATACTTACTGAGCCTCCGGCAATGTTTAGCAGCCTTTTCTGGACTTCCTAGCAGCTTCCGTCGCCGCGCACACAAGGTGGCGTGTCAGGTGACCCAATCCCTAAACCTAAGTCTATTTTCACTTGAACTCACCCTCTACAGATGTCTAACACTAACCGAGCTCCCCTCCACAAAATCCACCAACATCAGCAATGCATTTGCCGCTAAACTCACCCTCCACTGATATCTGCGCCGCCTAATTCTGATAATTATCAAGCACCTCTGGCGTATACACCGCGTTTCACCGTCTCTTCACTTTGGCACAGGGTGAGCCGAATGATGGCTCACCCTGCTGCTACTGAAATTGCGGGCGGTGTTAGTCACCATTCCCCCCTGAGCCGTCGCAACTTGGAGGAAGAAGCAGCAGCTCCAGCTTCAGATTTTTGAGGGGGCTCAATGGCTGGCAGGCGGTGCTCACAGGACACGTGGGGGCGGAGCTTCAGAGGATCGGATCACACTGCTGATGTTTGACGTGAATGCTGGGGTGAGAGGGTGGGCTAAATATTTACCTTATGGGAGTGGTGATCCCCACTCCTCCCTACCTCACCTCGGGAGGGGGAAGCCTCTGGATCCTAACGAGGCTTCCCTGTCCTCCAGTGGCTCAGCAATCCAGCGCTGTGACCACCCGAAGTGTGGCGAGGTAAATATTTACCTCTCAGCGATCCTGCGCAGGCGCACTAGCAGATCTTCGTTCGGGTAAGGCGGAAATAGCCGAACGCGATCGTATCCGCTCTACTGCGCAGGTGCGTGTCCTTTGCGCTTGCGCAGTAGAGCGGATACGAGCGGCCTTGGCTATTTCCGCCTTACCCGAACGAAGAGCCGATAGTGCGCCTGCGCAGGATCGCGAAGAGCTAAATAAATCCTCTCTTGTAAAGCTTGTCGGGGAGGATTCGGGGAATCCAACGCTGGATTCCTGCTATCTTCATAGGACGGGGAAGCCTCAGTGGAACCCTGAGGCTTTCCCTCTCCCAAGGTAAGTAACCCCCAAAGGGTTTTTTTTCCTTTACAGAGTCTCTTTAAAGGATACCTGAGGTGACATGTGACATGATGAGATAGACATGGGTATGTACAGTGCCTAGCACACAAATAACTATGCTGCGTTCCTTTTTTTCTTTCTCTGCCTGAAAGAGTTAAATATCAGGTATGTAAGTGACTCAGTCCTGACTCAGACAGGAAGTGACTTCAGTGTGACCCTCACTGATAAGAAATTCCAACTATAAAACACTTTCGTAGCAGAAAATGGCTTCTGAGAGCAGGAAAGAGATAAAAACGTATCAATAGTTCATAGATTTTAGCTCTGGCATACTTCAATGAATGTGTCATTGAGCAAAACTAGTAAAACAGTTAAAACTTAAAAAAGTAGATTTAAACATAAAATAAAACTGTGAAATATCTTAAAAAGTTATTTTTAGGAGAAGGAAGATGAGATACAATAGTTTATTTCATTAGTTTATTTTCGCTGCAGGTGTCCTTTAAAGAGACTCTGTAACAAAATGTTTAGCCTTATTTCTTCTATCCTTTAAGTTCCTATACCTGTTCTAATGTGGTCTGTATTACTGCAGCCTTTTCTAGTTGAACAGTGGCTGTGTTATCTCTGTTATATGATCTAATCTTCTCTCTTCTGTCTGTCGGCTGAGGCTGGAATGTGTGGAATGTGCAGCACTGCTTGTCATTGGCAGAAGCTATACACACCCTCTCCAAGCTCTGTATGAGTCAGAGACTGAGCTACTCTCAAGCCTATCACACTCTAGTTAGAATCCATGTCTTTTGTTTGTAAACACTGCCTAAAAATGGCAATTACAAGCCAGGATTGCAGCAGGGAGTGGCAGAAACAGCACAGAGGGGCACAGGGGAACATAAGGAATAGAATGGTTTGCTTTTTATTGTAAGAATTTTAGAGCACAGATTCTCTTTAAGGTTGCACTGCAGTTCCAGAGTTCGCCAGCAGGTGTAATTTCTAGTGGCAGCTCTCCACCCTGATATACGATAGATACGCAGAGCTGTGAAGTAGATTGATATTTTCATTCCATCTCTCGCAGCCGTTTTGCAGAGTTTGCTCATTACACATTTGTTTCATTATATTTTTCAGTTTAGTGCACACTGATAATTTCCGGCCGCTGTCCGGCCTCGCCGTACCCGGCCATTACTCACGACAAGGAAAATGGCTTAAATGAAATCTATAGCTGCTGTTTAAACACTCTGCCTCTCCTTATACCAATCGCCATAAACTGCGGCACGGAGTAATTCAGAATTACAGCGATCAATTATTTTTACACTTACACATCCATTTAGTCCCGCAGCAAACGTAACAAGTGCTTGGAATTAATGGCCCGAAACAAAACATTATTTTACACACACAAATAAACTTTTATGTGGCGATATTTCATTCCGCTATCCGCAGGAGTTCATCTGGTGGAGAACTATAACGCAAACGCAAGAAATTCATTTAAATTAAGGTCTTGTGAGCTCAAATCAAATATCTAACAAATGTGTGCTGGCAGATGATGTGTCCATCTGATGAGAGAGGGGACCTGTGACAGGAGGCAGCTGCCATCAGTAAAGAGGAGCAGGCCTGGAGGTGAGGCAGGGGGGAGATGACAGGAGCACAGGAAGGGACAGGAGGCAGTGGTGACCAGTCACTGGGGGCAGAATAGAAGTTGAGGGGGAGGAGGGTAAGTAACAGGAGCACAGGAAGGGACAGGAGGCAGTGGTGACCAGTCACTGGGGGCAGAATAGAAGTTGAGGGGGAGGAGGGTAAGTAACAGGAGCACAGGAAGGGACAGGAGGCAGTGGTGACCAGTCACTGGGGGCAGAATAGAAGTTGAGGGGGAGGAGGGTAAGTAACAGGAGCACAGGAAGGGACAGGAGGCAGTGGTGACCAGTCACTGGGGGCAGAATAGAAGTTGAGGGGGAGGAGGGTAAGTAACAGGAGCACAGGAAGGGACAGGAGGCAGTGGTGATCAGTCACTGGGGGCAGAATAGAAGTAGAGAGGGAGGAGGGTAAGTAACAGGAGAGCAGGAAGTGTCAGGAGGCAGTGGTGATTATTCATAGAGGAGCAAGCAGGGAGTGAGGCAAGAGGGGCAGGGCCAGGTGAAGGCAGAGGCTCAAAATGCAGAGCCCTGAGTGCTGCAGCTGTTATTAGGGAATCTAGGGATGGTCGGAAATGCTGATCTCCAGTCCCCAGGAAATTCCAATTTCTGCCAATGCTGATTACGCAAATGTCCAATTTTTCGTTTTCTGATTCCGGTTTCCGAGGAGGCTATTTTTGGGTTGTTTTTTTTTTGCATTTTCTGATTGGCAAAATACTTCTGAGTTGACTCTGCATTCTTTGATTGGTCCGATGCTTCCGAGTTCTGCGGATTCGGCTAAAATCACCAAGTTGCAGTAATGTGGTATTTCCGCAGAAATCTGATTTCCGTTTTCCAGTTTCCAAGGAGTCTTTCTTTTGGGCCATTTTTTTGCATGTTCTGACTGGCCAAATACTTCCAAAAGGCTGATATCTAGACGCCTAACCTTAAAGAGACTCTGTAACAAAATGTTGAGCCTTATTTCTTCTATCCTATAAGTTCCTATGCCTGTTCTAATGTGGTCTGGCTTAGTGCAGCATTTTCTAGTTGCACTGTCTCTGTAATAAATCTTATCTTCTTTCCTCTGTCGGCTCTGTCGGGCTGAGGCTGGAATGTGTGGAATGTGCAGCACTGCTTGTCATTGGCAGAAGCTTTACACACCCTCTGCAAGCTCTGCATGAGTCACACAGTAAGCTGTTCTCAGCCTATAGAAGCCATGTCTGTTGTTTGTAAACACTGCCTAAAACTGTTAATTACAAGCCAGGATTGCAGCAGGGAGTGGCAGAAACAGCACAGAGGGGCCCAGGAGAACATAATGAAGAGAATGGTATGCTTTTTATTGTAAGAATTTTAGAGCACAGATTCTCTTTAAAGGGACTCCAAGCACCTCTCATGGGTCCTTTAAAGAGACTCCGACCAGTACTGCAAAGTACCTAAAGATGCATTCTGTAGCTTGTGCTCTCCTCGTTCATTTGATGCCTGAATCACAGTTCCACACCAAATAGTTTTTCTTCGATTACAATTTAAAAATCGCAGCTGCCATCTTGGCTATGTTATAACTTCTGAGTCACTCCTGTCTTCTCTGTTAGAGAAGTGCATCACTGAATGATGCAGGAAGAGGAAGTGACACGCATGGCCATTGCAAGAGGCTCCTCCAGAGTGGTCATAGCACAACTTTGTTGGAAGTCTTCTGGCTTAAAGTCATACCCATGAGAGGTGCTCGGAGTCCCTTTAACCGCATATCCACCCCCCAAAAAACAAAGAATACCGAAAAAACACAATGGACGTTCGGGCACCCCCATAGGTGCCACCCGCTGGAGGTGACGGATAAATGGCAGGCTCCAGGACCACCCACTATGGAATCTGCGCAAAGTGCCCTCTATTTGTAACCACAGTTTGCATTGTAGGCGGCCACGGTATATATCGGGCAACTACGGTACCCAAATTTCCTGCTTCCAGCAGAGTGTGTTTTGCATTCTTTCATTGTAAAGCTGAGACCAGCATTGATCTGAATGCCAAGACTATCATGCTCAGTAATCCCTGCTGTAAGAATAACCACACCGCAATATACGGCCTAATATGGACCTCATCGGTGCAGTTATTGGGTACTTGGCGAATACACATGATGCCTCAGAGATACGTTTTTATTTGGGGTAAGATCGTTAGCCGCAGCGTGGATCGCATTATTCACTGCGGTCTGAGCTTTCCCCGATAATGTTTGTCCGCAGGCCGCAGACTTGCGAGCAGCGAGGGGCTGTTGATGGAGTCAAAAATTTCCTTAATGAAGGACATAAATATGTTGTTGTTGGTGCAAAGGAATTTAATTTGCCATATGCGCCATCTGTGAGATGGAGGGCATTGAAAGTTAAGTGTCTGCGAGATCGACGGCCGTTATTTGCAGTCATTTTTGTTTTTTTGTTTTGGGTGCATCTGTCACGTCTAAATTATTTACAGAGTGCTGCGGCGTTGTCGTGACTTGTGACTCAAACAATCAACTTTCCAAAGAAAATGTACTTTGCAAGAGGAAGTCCTCTAAGATAAATGAGGAACTTCACTGAACATGTCTTAATGGATAAATAGCTTTTGTTTTTCAATATTAATTTGTTGATTTTTTTACATTCTAAAATGTGGCTGGATAGTGTAAAGGTTAAAGTGAACCAGAGACGAAGCACCCGCATGTATTTACCATATATATCAGTGGGAACATTAGAGAAAACACCTACCCTGCTCTCTGTTTCATCCATCACTGTTCAGCCTGCTTGTTATCAGCCCTGATAAAATCCCCGACTGAGCATTCAGTCTGGCTTTGCTCAGGAATCATTATAGCTGAGTCTGTCTTCTCTGATGTCTTTTCAAGCCCAAGCCCGCCCCCTCCTGGCTCTGCTTTCCTGTTCTGTATATTTGCAGCATCACAGAGAGCTGTGATGAGATGGGAAGAGCTGCTAATGTAAGAGTATATTAAAAAAAAGTTTTTCTTTAATCTATATTTGTTAGTCATAAGAGGTTTTTAGAAATGGTGGTTTCATTTTGCACAAATCCCTTTAAATAATATGCTTTTCTGACTAACTGTGTTTTGCATGGAGTTATAGTAAAAATACACAGAACACGGCACACCAGAGCGGCGAAAATACCAGGTACAGTATTTATTTTGTAAATTCTATCGGGGGATATCTTTATTTCGTGCCAAAGCGTTCATCTCTGGTTTCCTTTAAAGATAATCTGGTTACCTCGGGATGGGGAAGCCTCTGAGCCCTAATGAGGTTTCCCTGTCCTCCTGTGTAGCCACAATGTCGGTGGATGCGCGGAGGCATAATGGCGCCTGTAGCACGTGGCGATATTTACCGCTTGGAACCAGCGCAGTCGCAGTACCATCTTCCCTCTCGGGCTCTGCGGAAATAGCCGAGTCCGATCAGGTCTGCTCTACTGTGCAGGTGCAAGACGTCTGCGCCTGCGCAGTAGAGCAGACCCGATCGTGCTTGGCTACTTGCGCCGGAGTGCGAGGGGGAAGATGGTACTGCGACTGCGCTGGATCCAAAAGGTAAATACTATCATCTGCTGCTGTCCCAGGGCTGGATCCGGGCTACACAGGTGAAAGGGGAAACCCTCATTAGGATCCAGAGGCTCTTTATATTTCTATCAGATTCTCTTTAAGGGCTCTGTCTCTGACATAGGAAACCGGGGTACAAATCTCGGCTCTTCCTATTCAGTAAGCCAGCATCTATTCAGTGAGGAGTTCTTGGGCAAGACTCTCTAACACTGCTACTGTCAACTGAGCACCCTCTAGTGGCTGCCTTGCAAACGCTTTGAGTCCAACAGGAGAAAAGTGCTATACAAATACTGGAATTGTTATTAATAAAGTGTAACTGTGTGGGGTGAAAAGTGCCCAATTTAGATACTTACCTCAGTAGGGGAAACCTGTGGATAGCCAGACGCTTTCCTCCTCCCCTTCCCCTCCACCGATCCAGCGCTGGCATCCCCCCAAACCTCGTTAACAAGGACTTGTCGAGAGGTGTGCATGGCCAGTCTCCCCTCCGTGAATAAGCAAAATCAATATTAGACCTAAATAAGAACTCTCTAGAAGCAAGGCTGCTTACTAAACAAAAATAGATTTTTGAATCAGCCCAAAAGTTCCTTGCAATCCTGTGAAAATGTTTTTTTACACAGTGCAGCATTTTTCTATGGTAGCCGACTCATCACTGAACTAAATTTAGATGGGTACCTTGGCATAGGTTTATCCTGCATTGCTGAGAATCACTGGATATGTCCATGAATGACAAGGGTTCCTGCCTCCTGAAGTGGACCTGAACTCTAGCACAACACACAATGAAAACTCTTCATTTCACACATAGTTGCTAAAAAAAATACACTGATCTGTGTATATTCGCAAATATTTTTGATCGAAATCGAAAAATAGATGCAAAAATGACTTAGGCGGAAACTCTCAAGCAGCACTGTTCACTTGCAGTGATCCAAGATTTGTCAAGCATGCAGGGAGAAGCCACGGATCCCGTGCACTGGCCATTATTCTTCAGAAGCAGGGGAACCTGCGAAACGGCTGTTAGGCCGACCACTCTATACTCCTAATGTATTGCCTGTATCTACTGGATTAAAGGGAAACACTTGGATTACTACATATTGGTGCCAGATCTGCTGTTTTTCTCTTATTGAATGCACTGTAGAAGCTGTGGGCGAGGTTTGTTTACTTTATAGGGAATTAGGGTATTAAAACCATTGCAAAAAAGTATTTGGCTGGAGGAATGCCCTATAAACTATATGTAAGGGGCACAATTATGCAATGAGTAAAAGTGTATCTCGGATTTATGGGGCCTTAGCCTGTTGGCTCAGTTATAGGAGCTGTCTCTGGTGCTGAACACACTGTGCAGAGATCATAACATACTCCTGCGCTGGCTCTGGTGCTGAACACACTGCAGATATCGCAACATACTCCTGCGCTGTCTCTGGTGCTGAACACACTGCAGATATCTCAACATACTCCTGCGCTGTCTCTGGTGCTGAACACACTGTGCAGATATCATAACATACTCCTGCGCTGTCTCTGGTGCTGAACACACTGCAGATATCTCAACATACTCCTGCACTGTCTCTGGTGCTGAACACACTGTGCAGATATCATAACATACTCCTGCGCTGTCTCTGGTGCTGAACACACTGCAGATATCTCAACATACTCCTGCACTGTCTCTGGTGCTGAACACACTGTGCAGATATCATAACATACTCCTGCGCTGTCTCTGGTGCTGAACACACTGCAGATATCGCAACATACTCCTGCGCTGTCTCTGGTGCTGAACACACTGTGCAGATATCATAACATACTCCTGCGCTGTCTCTGGTGCTGAACACACTGTGCAGATATCATAACATACTCCTGCGCTGTCTCTGGTGCTGAACACACTGCAGATATCTCAACATACTCCTGCACTGTCTCTGGTGCTGAACACACTGTGCAGATATCATAACATACTCCTGCGCTGTCTCTGGTGCTGAACACACTGCAGATATCTCAACATACTCCTGCACTGTCTCTGGTGCTGAACACACTGTGCAGATATCATAACATACTCCTGCGCTGTCTCTGGTGCTGAACACACTGCAGATATCGCAACATACTCCTGCGCTGTCTCTGGTGCTGAACACACTGTGCAGATATCATAACATACTCCTGCGCTGTCTCTGGTGCTGAACACACTGTGCAGATATCATAACATACTCCTGCGCTGTCTCTGGTGCTGAACACACTGCAGATATCTCAACATACTCCTGCGCTGTCTCTGGTGCTGAACACACTGCAGATATCTGAACATACTCCTGCGCTGTCTCTGGTGCTGAACACACTGCAGATATCACAACATACTTCTGCGCTGTCTCTGGTGCTGAACACACTGCAGATATCACAACATACTCCTGCGCTGTCTCTGGTGCTGAACACACTGCAGATATCTCAACATACTTCTGCGCTGTCTCTGGTGCTGAACACACTGCAGATATCTCAACATACTCCTGTGCTGTCTCTGGTGCTGAACACACTGCAGATATCACAACATACTTCTGTGCTGTCTCTGGTGCTGAACACACTGCAGATACCACAACATACTACTGCACTGTCTCTGGTGCTGAACACACTGTGCAGATATCTAAACATACTTCTGCTCTGTCTCTGGTGCTGAACACCCTGCAGATATCTCAACATACTCCTGCGCTGTCTCTGGTGCTGAACACACTGTGCAGATATCTAAACATACTTCTGCGCTGTCTCTGGTGCTGAACACTCTGCAGATATCTCAACATACTCCTGCACTGTCTCTGGTGCTGAACACACTGTAGATATCACAACATACTCCTGCGCTGTCTCTGGTGCTGAACACCCTGCAGATATCTCAACCTACTCCTGCACTGTCTCTGGTGCTGAACACACTGTGCAGATATCTCAACATACTCCTGCGCTGTCTCTGGTGCTGAACACACTGTGCAGATATCTCAACATACTCCTGCGCTGTCTCTGGTGCTGAACACACTGCAGATATCTCAACATACTCCTGCGCTGTCTCTGGTGCTGAACACTGCAGATATCTCAACATACTCCTGCGCTGTCTCTGGTGCTGAACACACTGCAGATATCTCAACATACTCCTGCGCTGTCTCTGGTGCTGAACACACTGCAGATATCACAACATACTTCTGCGCTGTCCCTGGTGCTAAACACACTGCAGATATCACAACATACTCCTCAGATATCACAACATACTCCTAACGCGTCTCTGGTGCTGAACACACAGCAGATATCTCAACATACTTCTGCGCTGTCTCTGGTGCTGAACACACTGCAGATATCTCAACATACTTCTGCGCTGTCTCTGGTGCTGAACACACTGCAGATATCTCAACATACTCCTGCGCTGTCTCTGGTGCTGAACACACTGCAGATATCACAACATACTCCTGCGCTGTCTCTGGTGCTGAACACACTGCAGATATCGCAACATACTTCTGCGCTGTCTCTGGTGCTGAACACACTGCAGATATCTCAACATACTCCTGCGCTGTCTTTGGTGCTGAACACCCTGCAGATATCTCAACATACTCCTGCACTGTCTCTGGTGCTGAACACACTGCAGATACCACAACATACTCCTGCACTGTCTCTGGTGCTGAACACACTGTGCAGATATCTAAACATACTTCTGCGCTGTCTCTGGTGCTGAACACTCTGCAGATATCTCAACATACTCCTGCACTGTCTCTGGTGCTGAACACACTGTAGATATCACAACATACTCCTGCGCTGTCTCTGGTGCTGAACACACTGCAGATATCACAACATACTCCTGCGCTGTCTCTGGTGCTGAACTAGTGTTGGGCGAACAGTGTTCGCCACTGTTCGGGTTCTGCAGAACATCACCCTGTTCGGGTGATGTTCGAGTTCGGCCGAACACCTGACGGTGCTCGGCCAAACCGTTCGGCCATATGGCCGAACTAAGAGCGCATGGCCGAACGTTCCCCGAACGTTCGGCTAGCGCTGTGATTGGCCGAACGGGTCACGTGGTTCGGACCCGAACGCGCTCTGATTGGCCGAACGGTCACGTGGTTCGGGTAAATAAATACCCGAACCACGTCATATCTCCGCCATTTGTCTGTGGGTTTAGCTTTGGGTAGGCAGGCAGGGTAGTTCGCGCTCCAGCCACGCTAGCCAGGGTCCCCCCTGTCATTGTGTCACTGCTGGGAACAGTAGTACACCGCTTGCTCAGCCACACTATATAGCATTCTGTTTACTGCCACTCTGTGTACCTCGCTCAGCCACACTATATAGCATTCTGTTTACTGCCACTCTGTGTCTGCTGGGAATAGTAGTACACCGCTTGCTCAGCCACACTATATAGCATTCTGTTTACTGCCACTCTGTGTACCTCGCTCAGCCACACTATATAGCATTCTGTTTACTGCCACTCTGTGTCTGCTGGGAATAGTGGTACACCGCTCGCTCAGCCACACTATATAGCATTCTGTTCACTGTTCTGTGTCTGCTTGGAATAGTGGTACACCGCTCGCTCAGCCACACTATATAGCATTCTGTTTACTGTTCTGTGTCTGCTGGGAATAGTGGTACACCGCTCGCTCAGCCACACTATATAGCATTCTGTTTACTGTTCTGTGTCTGCTGGGAATAGTGGTACACCGCTCGCTCAGCCACACTATATAGCATTCTGTGCACTGTTCTGTGTCTGCTGGGAATAGTGGTACACCGCTCGCTCAGCCACACTATATAGCATTCTGTTCACTGTTCTGTGTCTGCTGGGAATAGTGGTACACCGCTCGCTCAGCCACACTATATAGCATTCTGTTTACTGTTCTGTGTCTGCTGGGAATAGTGGTACACCGCTCGCTCATCCACACTATATAGCATTCTGTTCACTGTTCTGTGTCTGCTGGGAATAGTGGTACACCGCCCGCTCAGCCACACTATATAGCATTCTGTTCACTGTTCTGTGTCTGCTGGGAATAGTGGTACACCGCTCGCTCAGCCACACTATATAGCATTCTGTTCACTGTTCTGTGTCTGCTGGGAACAGTAGTACACCGCTCGCTCAGCCAGAGTATATAGCATTGTGTTTACTGCCACTCTGTGTACACCGCTCAGCCAGACTATATACCATTGTTTACTGACACTCTGTGTACACCGCTCAGCCAGACTATATACCATTGTTTACTGACACTCTGTGTACACCGCTCAGCCAGACTATATACCATTGTTTACTGCCACTCTGATTCTGCTGGGAACAGTAGTACACCGCTCGCTCAGCCAGACTATATAGCATTGTGTTTACTGCCACTCTGTGTACACCGCTCAGCCAGACTATATACCATTGTTTACTGACACTCTGTGTACACCGCTCAGCCAGACTATATACCATTGTTTACTGAAACTCTGTGTACACCGCTCAGCCAGACTATATACCATTGTTTACTGCCACTCTGATTCTGCTGGGAACAGTAGTACACCGCTCGCTCAGCCAGACTATATACCATTGTTTACTGACACTATATAGCAGACTATATAGCATTGTGTGTACACCGCTCAGCCAGACTATATACCATTGTTTACTGACACTCTGTGTACACCGCTCAGCCAGACTATATACCATTGTTTACTGCCACTCTGATTCTGCTGGGAACAGTAGTACACCGCTCGCTCAGCCAGACTATATACCATTGTTTACTGACACTCTGTGTACACCGCTCAGCCAGACTATATACCATTGTTTACTGCCACTCTGATTCTGCTGGGAACAGTAGTACACCGCTCGCTCAGCCAGACTATATACCATTGTTTACTGACACTCTGTGTACACCGCTCAGCCAGACTATATACCATTGTTTACTGCCACTCTGATTCTGCTGGGAACAGTAGTACACCGCTCGCTCAGCCAGACTATATAGCATTGTGTTTACTGCCACTCTGTGTACACCGCTCAGCCAGACTATATACCATTGTTTACTGACACTCTGTGTACACCGCTCAGCCAGACTATATACCATTGTTTACTGAAACTCTGTGTACACCGCTCAGCCAGACTATATACCATTGTTTACTGCCACTCTGATTCTGCTGGGAACAGTAGTACACCGCTCGCTCAGCCAGACTATATACCATTGTTTACTGACACTATATAGCAGACTATATAGCATTGTGTGTACACCGCTCAGCCAGACTATATACCATTGTTTACTGACACTCTGTGTACACCGCTCAGCCAGACTATATACCATTGTTTACTGCCACTCTGATTCTGCTGGGAACAGTAGTACACCGCTCGCTCAGCCAGACTATATACCATTGTTTACTGACACTCTGTGTACACCGCTCAGCCAGACTATATACCATTGTTTACTGCCACTCTGATTCTGCTGGGAACAGTAGTACACCGCTCGCTCAGCCAGACTATATACCATTGTTTACTGACACTCTGTGTACACCGCTCAGCCAGACTATATACCATTGTTTACTGCCACTCTGATTCTGCTGGGAACAGTAGTACACCGCTCGCTCAGCCAGACTATATACCATTGTTTACTGACACTATATAGCAGACTATATAGCATTGTGTGTACACCGCTCAGCCAGACTATATACCATTGTTTACTGACACTCTGTGTACACCGCTCAGCCAGACTATATACCATTGTTTACTGCCACTCTGATTCTGCTGGGAACAGTAGTACACCGCTCGCTCAGCCAGACTATATACCATTGTTTACTGACACTCTGTGTACACCGCTCAGCCAGACTATATACCATTGTTTACTGCCACTCTGATTCTGCTGGGAACAGTAGTACACCGCTCGCTCAGCCAGACTATATAGCATTGTGTTTACTGCCACTCTGTGTACACCGCTCAGCCACACTATATAGCATTGCGTACTCTGCCAGTCAGTGTGTATATTGCTGGGATCAGTAATACTCCACTCACCGTCAACCACTATATGAGCTCAACATGAGTTCCCCAGAGACCTCCGCTGTGAGCAGCACTCCCAACAACAGCAACAGCCAACGCCCCACGCAAGCTATAACATCCACCCCAGCAGCCAGTGGTCAGCAGCAGCCCTCCCCGGAGGAGAACGTTGTGTCCATCAGTCCGTCGCCAGAGCGATTAATGAGGGCTGCCATTGAGGAGATGATGGGGCCTGATGTGGAGGAGGAGGTCTGGCTCAGGCCAGCATCCCAAGTTAATGTTGAGGACGATGAGGGGTCTGTGTCTGGGGATGTTGGGGTGGCAGAGGTGGTGGGTGGGTCAGACTCAGGAGAAGAGTTGTATGATGAGGATGATGATCGGGACCATCTGTATGTGCCTCAGAGTCCGACCCCGGAAAACATGTTGTATCGTGTGTTTAGGTACTAAAATCTGCGTTCCCTCCCAGTAGTGTTGGGCGAACAGTGTTTGCCACTGTTCGGGTTCTGCAGAACATCACCCTGTTCGGGGTGACTATATAGCAGACTATATAGCATTGTGTTTAATGCCACTCTGTGTACACGGCTCAGCCACACTATATAGCATTGTGTTTACTTCCACTCTGTGTCTGCTGGGAACAGTAGTACACCGCTCACCCGCCACTGTATAGCATTGTGCTCTGTGTCACTGCTGACAATAGTGGTACACCGCTCACCCACCACTGTATAGCATTTCTGTACTGCCACTGTACTGCTGCCAGTCAGCGTGTACTTTAAGGATAAGTGAAATGAGGAAGAAATCCGGTGAAAGAGGGAGGGGCAAGGGAAGAGGTGTTTCCCCTGACGGTTCACGTACAGGCCACAGGGGAGCACCCAAGAAAACCCACTCAATACTGCCCATGTTGTCCAGGACAACAACCCTCACAGATCCAAAAGAACAGGACCAGATAATTACTTGGATGACCTCTCAAGCGTCCAGCAGTGGGTTAAGCAGCACCAGCACATCACGCACGAGGTCCGAGTCCTCAGCCAGTTAAAGTCTGGGCTTTCTTTGAAGACTGCACTGAGGATGTTACCATGGCGATTTGCAAGGTGTGCAAGACCCGCCTGAGCAGGGGGAAAAGTATTAACAACCTCTCCACCACCAGCATGAGCCGCCACATTCTATCCAAACATCCCACTCTGTGGGCAAACGCGGCAGGACAGGGTACCACCAGCAACACTGCCTCCCTTGGGTTCACCAGACTCACCACCAGACCCGCCTCAGCAGCAGCAGTAGCCCAGCCATTGCGTGGTTCACAACATTCACAAACATCAGACGATGCTGACACTGTCACTTTCCGGACTAGTGCTCTTGAGGTCTCCCAGTGTTCATCAAACACAACAACCAACAGCCCTTCGGTGTGCAGCGCTACGGTTGAGTTGTCTGTCTCTGAGATGTTTGAGCACAAGAGGAAATTGCCAGCAAATGACCCCCGGGCCGTGGCAGTAACAGCCAGCCAGCATAGCCAAGCTTCTGGCCTGCGAAATGCTGCCATATCGAGTGGTGGAGACAAACAGCTTCAAGGGCATGATGTCAGTGGCCATCCCACGTTACGTGGTTCCCAGCCGCTACCACTTTGCGCGCTCTGCAGTGCCTGAGTTGCATGAGCACGTGGTCAGCTAAATAACCCGAAGCTTGAAGAATGCCGTTGCCTGCAAGGTTCACCTCACCACTGACACCTGGACGAGTGCGTTCGGCCAGGGTCGATACATCTCCCTTACCGCGCACTGGGTGAACCTTGTGGAGCCTGGCAGCGATTCCTCACCTGCTACGGCGCGGGTGTTGCCCACGCCGCAAACAGCTGGATAACAACAGCAGCACCTACCTCTCTGACTCCTTCTCCTCCAACGCATCTCAAAGCTGTACCTCATCCGGAAATGCTAACCCAGCACCAGCAGCAGTAGGATCGTGGAAGCAGTGCAGCACAGCTGTTGGCATGCGTCAGCAAGCGTTGCTGAAGCTGATCTGCCTTGGGGATAAGCAGCACACAGGGGAGGAAATTTGGAGGGGAATAAAGGAACAGACGGATTTGTGGCTGGCACCGCTGGACCTGAAACCGGGCATGAAGCTAGACACCTGGCACGAACTGGCAATGTACGCAATAGAGGTGCTGGCTTGCCCGGCAGCCAGCGTTATGTCGGAACGCTGTTTCAGTGCTGCCGGAGGCATCATCACAGATCGGCGTATCCGCCTCTCCACAGAAAATGCAGACCGTCTGACTCAAATTAAAATGAATCAATCCTGGATTGGAAACGACTACGCAACACTCCTGGACCCCAACCAAGTAACATGACCGATGAACATCTGGGATGGTTTAGCGTTTCCGGTCCCTGTTTATTGAACCTCTCATCTGTATTACATTTATGACTGCATGGCGGCAAAAAGCATTGCTGCTATATCCGCACGCTTTTTGTCCTCATGCAAGGCCTGGGTTGTTGTGTCTCACAAAGCGTGGCCTTCTCCTCCTGCGCCTCCTCCTGTTCCATCACGTGTGCTGCTGCTGCTGCTGCTGCTGCTGCTGCTGGGTTACCGTTGCCGGTCCCTGTTTATGGAACCTCTTATCTTTATTACATTTATGACTACATGGCGGTACAAAGCATGCTATCCGCACGCTTTTTGTCCTCATGCAAGGCCTGGGTTGTTGTGTCTCACAAAGCGTGGCCTTCTCCTCCTGCGCCTCCTCCTGTTCCATCACGTGTGCTGCTGCTGCTGCTGCTGCTGCTGGGTTACCGTTGCCGCGTGGTCCCTGTTTATGGAACCTCTTATCTTTATTACATTTATGACTACATGGCGGTACAAAGCATGCTATCCGCACGCTTTTTGTCCTCATGCAAGGCCTGGGTTGTTGTGTCTCACAAAGCGTGGCCTTCTCCTCCTGCGCCTCCTCCTGTTCCATCACGTGTGCTGCTGCTGCTGCTGCTGCTGCTGGGTTACCGTTGCCGCGTGGTCCCTGTTTATTGAACCTCTTATCTTTATTACATTTATGACTACATGGCGGTACAAAGCATGCTATCCGCACGCTTTTTGTCCTCATGCAAGGCCTGGGTTGTTGTGTCTCACAAAGCGTGGCCTTCTCCTCCTGCGCCTCCTCCTGTTCCATCACGTGTGCTGCTGCTGCTGCTGCTGCTGGGTTAGCGTTGCCGCGTGGTCCCTGTTTATTGAACCTCTTATCTTTATTACATTTATGACTACATGGCGGTACAAAGCATGCTATCCGCACGCTTTTTGTCCTCATGCAAGGCCTGGGTTGTTGTGTCTCACAAAGCGTGGCCTTCTCCTCCTGCGCCTCCTCCTGTTCCATCACGTGTGCTGCTGCTGGGTTAGCGTTGCCGCGTGGTCCCTGTTTATTGAACCACTTATCTTTATTACATTTATGACTGCATGGTGGTACAAAGCATGCTATCCGCACGCTTCTTGTCCTCATGCAAGGCCTGGGTTGTTGTGTCTCAAAGCGTGGCCTTCTCCTCCTGCGCCACCCTCCTCCTGTTCCATCACGTGTGCTGCTGCTGGGTTAGCATTACCGGTCCCTTTTCCTGGAACCTCTTATATGTATTACATTTATGACTGCATGCCGACAAAAAAGCATGTTACCTGTGCAAAGAAAACAGACATTTCCCGCATTTAAAAGACAGTTTTCCCTTTGAAACTTTAAAATCGATTTTCTCAAAAACTATAAGCTCTTTTTGCTAAATTTTTTTTTCCTCTTGTACCCACTCCCAAGGTGCACATACCCTGTAAATTTGGGGTATGTAGCATGTAAGGAGGCTTTACAAACCACAAAAGTTCGGGTCCCCATTGACTTCCATTATGTTCGGAGTTCGGGTCGAACACCCGAACATCGCGGCCATGTTCGGCCTGTTCGGCCCGAACCCGAACATCTAGATGTTCGCCCAACACTATGCTGAACACACTGCAGATATCTCAACATACTTCTGCGCTGTCTCTGGTGCTGAACACACTGCAGATATCTCAACATACTTCTGCGCTGTCTCTGGTGCTGAACACACTGCAGATATCACAACATACTTCTGCGCTGTCTCTGGTGCTGAACACACTGCAGATATCACAACATACTTTTGCGCTGTCTCTGGTGCTGAACACACTGAAGATATCTCAGCATACTCTGCACACAGGCATTCCCCACCACACTGACACTTGCTGCCACCCTTCAGATCACAGAGGCTTTTAAAGGACACCTAAAGGGAGAGGGATATGGAAGATGGCATATTTATTTCCTTTTAAACAATACCAGTTGCCTGGCTGTCCTGCTGATTTTTTTGACATTATTAGTGTCGGAATCACACACCAGCAACAAGCATGCAAACTTGAGTTAGGGAACCTAATCTGCATGCTTGATTGGGGTCTATGGCTAAAAGTATTAGGCCCGGTTCACATTAGCGGTTGTTTGCCAAACGGACCGGATGACCTGACCGGATCCGGACCGGATCCGGATCGGAACCGTACGGTTCTGATCCGGATCCGATCCGGATCCGGTCAGGTTGCATCAGGTGGTAATCAGGATGCGATCCGGATCCGTTTGGCAAAGTTAACGTAAAAAAAAAAAAAAATGTTGGGGTCTGGGAGGTCAGCAGAAGGGGGACCTGTGGAATCAGGCCCTCTGCTGTTTAGCACTCACCTTCACCTCCGACATGCTGCCAACATCCTGCCAACACCTCCAGCTCGTGCTGCTCCACTCCAAAATGCTTGCCCATGTGTCCCCAGCCAATATCGCCGCAAAAATCCGCATAGGAAGTGGGGTAGAACATCCGGATTTCTCAGCCAGTGTGTTGTGCGGCCTCCGGTTCCCATTTGTTGTATTGGCCGGATGGTGCAGTCCGGCTCCGCCCCGGATACGGCTGCCGGAGGGGCCGGATGAAAAAATAGCGCATGTTGGAACGGAGGCCGGAGTCCGGATCCGGCCCGGATCCGGTCCGGCTCCGGTTCTGCAGAACGGACCCATGTGAACGGACGCATAGGCTTTAATTGCTATGCCGTGCGTCCGTTCCGTCCGTTCTGCAGGCGGTGCGGCTCCGGCACGGCGATTCCGGAGGGCCACCGCAAGTGTGAACCGGGCCTAAGAGGCAGAGGATCAGCAGGGCAGCCAAGCAATTGGCATTGTGCAAAAGGAAAGAAATATGGCTGCCTCTATATAACTCTCTCCTCGGGTTCCCTTGAAGATGTAGAAAGCCAACTCTACAACATCTAGGGCTTGATTCATAAAAGAGTGATAACTTATTTATCACGCCTAAAAGCTTTGCATGTGCAAACTAGGGTGCTAAGTAGTTAGCATGTGCAAACTACTTAGCACCCTAGTTTGCATGTGCAAAGCCTTGAAATCAATGGAGCTTCGCCCGCACAGTAAAATAGAGTATGTTCATGTAATTATGAATGGTGGTTACATTAAGATGTGCGGTACTGTAAAGCGGCGTGCGCAAAGTCTTACGCATGCCGCATAATGAAGTATATACAGTAATAATCAATGTTTTACATTGCGCTCGCGTGATCTGCACTGACTTTGCGTGCTAACTATCATTATCATGTCAAGTCAGTGCAGCTCACTGTACTTTGCACACGAGGCGTGTGCGCAAAACTTTATGTGCGCAAACTCGTACGCGCATGTTAGCACGTGCAAAGTGGCTTTTCACTAAGTGCTAGCACTTTGCACACTTTAGTGAATCAATCCCCTAGTCACCAATTCAGTCAGCAGTGGGGGAGGGTGTATTTCAAGGACATCAAACAAAGTACCAAAGAGTAGTGGATGGAGAGAATGTATGGTTGGCACTAGGGCTGCTCAAATCCGAAACTGGGAGACATCCGGATAGTTGCTATCCGGATATCTCCCAGTAAATCTGTGCGGGGGAGGGGGGGGGGGCAATCTTACCTGTCTGACGTCTCCTTCGTCTGTTCTGTCGTCTGTCCCTCGGCACCTCCCACGATGCGCTCCACATGTGTCACGTGATTACAAACACTTCCTCCTTCATCCCGGAAGGAGGAAGTGTTTGTAATCACGTGACCACCGCTTGGAGGGCATCGTGGGAGGCGCCAAGGGACGGACCGAAGAAGACGTCAGACAGGTAAGATTAACCCCCCCCCCCGCACAGGTTTACTGGGAAATATCCGGAGAGCAACTATCCGGATGTCTCCCGGTTTCGGATTTGAGCAGCCCTGGTTGGCACTACAGCATGAAACAGTACTTGAGCAGGGAGCTGGCAGGGCCCACGATGCTTCACACACTATGGCTGTGGCTGCAAGCTCTGGTCATGAGACATAGCAATGTACTGTGTAGGAGAAGGAGAGGGAGGAGAGGAGACCGGCACTGCAATCAACTGATTTATTCCATAGTGTAGCACATAACAATGCACAATACAATTTGTGAAGCCAAACAACATACCAGTGCTGAAGCGATGTGGGTGGCAGTGGGTGCTGGGCACTGTGAGCCTTACGGCCGTTTCGCGCGGATATGCGCTTCTACAGAGGCTCTAGTGCACTAGATTAAAACCCTGGCCACAAGGGTCAATTTTACAGGGCCAGAGTTAGGACACCTACGTTTACCTGGGTACTTCTGTGCAGTGTAGGTGACTAAGCAAGATAATGCATTCTTCTGTGAACTAAGACCCTGGCTTTTAACTTAGCTGTAGGGATAGCAGTGGTGCCTGGGTGAGTGAATCTGTGAATGCATTTGTTTGAACATTTGCATGCGAGTGTGCAAGGGTTAAAGAGACTCTGTAACATGAAAAAGATCCCCTGGGGGTACTCACCTCGGGTGGGGGAAGCCTCCGGATCCTAATGAGGCTTCCCACGCCGTCCTCTGTCCCACGGGGGTCTCGCTGCAGCCCTCTGAACAGCCGGCGACAGGCCCGACTGTAATTTCAATATTTACCTTTGCTGGCTCCAGCGGGGGCGCTGTGGCTGCTTTCCTCTCCGAACTACACGGAAATACCCGATCTCAGTCGGGTCCGCTCTACTGCGCAGGCGCCGGAAACTTGCGCCTGTGCAGTAGAGCAGACCCGACGGCGATCGGGTATTTCCGTGTAGTTCGGAGCCGACAGCCGTCAGAGTGCCTGCGCAGGAGCCAGGAAGGTAAATATTACGTCACGGCTGCACGGAGGGATGCAGCGAGACCCCCGTGGGACAGAGGACGGCGTGGGAAGCCTCATTAGGATCCGGAGGCTTCCCCCACCCGAGGTGAGTACCCCCCAGGGGATTTTTTGAGGTTACAGATCCTCTTTAATGATTTTTGTTAAGGTGACCAAGCGTGACGTCTATGAGGACACATAACGGCCGTCACTTGTCCGTCTAGTACCCCCGCAATCATACAGTATCACAGTAATATTGCAGTTTCATCTACAGGCCATAAGTATCTACACCACACCTCTTCTTAGGTATGTATCCACTTTTTAACCCAAAGTTTGCCTCGGTAAAGTGTAAAGTGTATCATGCCATACAATGAAAAAAGTAAAAACGTGAAAAAAAAAGTGAGAAAGTAAGTGATAAAGGCAGTTTTGCGCACCAGCCCCCATCTCTGTTCACCTGTACAGCGGAACTGGAACAGTTTAGGGGTTTCTGTCATTGGGGTGCGTTATATAATAGGGTGACCAGGCGTCCTCTTTTGCCCGGATAGGTGCAAAAGTTAGGCTACACTAGCCCCTGGAGCCACTCCCCCCCTTACAAAAAGGCATGCAGCGGCGGCCATTACGCTCACTCGTGTGCCTGCGTTAGTGAGAGTAGGGCGAGCTGCTGCAGACTGTCTCTCATAGGGAAAGATTAGTTAGGCTTAGCTTGTTCCTGGCTGCATACCTGTTCTGTTAAGTGAACCTGCCACTGCATACCTGTTCTGTGAACCCACCACTGCATACCTGTTCTGTGAACCCACCACTGCATACCTGTTCTGTGAACCCACCACTGCATACCTGTTCTGTGAACCCACCACTGCATACCTGTTCTGTGAACCCACCACTGCATACCTGTTCTGTGAACCCACCACTGCATACCTGTTTTGTGAACCCACCACTGCATACCTGTACTGTGAACCCACCACTGCATACCTGTTCTGTGAACCCACCACTGCATACCTGTTCTGTGAACCCACCACTGCATACCTGTACTGTGAACCCACCACTGCATACCTGTTCTGTGAACCCACCACTGCATACCTGTACTGTGAACCCACCACTGCATACCTGTTCTGTGAACCCACCACTGCATACCTGTTCAGTGAACCTGCCACTGCATACCTGTTCTGAGAACCCACCACTGCATACCTGTACTGTGAACCCACCACTGCATACCTGTTCAGTGAACCCACCACTGCATACCTGTTCTGTGAACCCACCACTGCATACCTGTTCTGTGAACCCACCACTGCATACCTGTTCAGTGAACCTGCCACTGCATACCTGTTCTGTGAACCCACCACTGTATTCCTGTTCAGTGAACCCGCCACTGCCGTCACTACACAAACAGCTGTTTGCGGTGCGTTACACAGTGAGTTTGGTGTGTCAGTGTGAAGCAGTACCTTAATTACACTACCTAATTGATGTATACACATGCAAGATGTTTTAAAGCACTTTAGGCCTGTCATTTAGCATTCAATGTGATTTCTGCCCTTAAAACGCTGCTTTGCGTCAAATCCAGATTTTTCCCGGGGACTTTTGGCGTGTATCCCACTCCGCCATGCCCCCCTCCAGGTGTTAGACCCCTTGAAACATCTTTTCCATCACTTTTGTGGCCAGCATAATTTTTTTTTTTTTCAAAGTTCGCATCTCCATTTAAGTCTATTGCGGTTCGCGAACTTTAACGCGAACCGAACCTTCCGCGGAAGTTCGCGAACCCGGTTCGCGAACCTAAAATCGGAGGTTCGGCCCAACTCTAACGGCTGGTGTGGCTGACTCCTATCTCCTGTTTACCGCCGATCTGAGGTGTGTTAGCGGTGGCAGCTGCACCGCAGGGGAGAATGAGGGAGGTATATTTAGGCAGCCGCACGCAGCATGGGGGAAAGAGCATTTTGTGAGGAAATGTGCTGCCAATCTCATTGCATTTGTGGGGAAATCTGCTGCCAATAAGATTGCATTTGTGGGGAAATCTGCTGCCAATAAGATTGCATTTGTGGGGAAATCTGCTGCCAATAAGATTGCATTTGTGTGGATACATGCTGCCAATAAGATTGCATTTGTGGGAAATATGCTGCCAATCTCATTAGATTTGTGGGGAAATGTGCTGCCAATCTCATAGCATTTGTGGGGAAATCTGCTGCCAATCTGATTCCATTTGTGGGGAAATATGCTACCAATCTGATTCCATTTGTGGGGAAATATGCTGCCAATCTCATTGCATTTGTAGAGAAACTTGCTGCCAATCTGATTCCATTTGTGGGGAAATCTGTTGCCAATCTCACTGCATTTTGTGGGGAAATCTTCTGCGAATCTGATTGCATTTTGTGGTCGTCTGGCCTTCCACCATGTGGTCTGGAAAAAAAAACGGCCCTCCATGCCCGCATAGTTGAACAGCATACTGCTAAGGGCTTGTATATTTGGCCCCACCCATGACCACGCCCACATGCTGTTGTGATCATCCTCTTTTTGGAAATCAAAATATGGTCACCCTATTATATAACATCTTCTGTTTGGTAATGTTTTAGTCATTGTACAGCAGCTTTTTTTTATTTGACTTTCATAGAAATTAGGCCTGCTTGTCTCCACTTGGCATCTTTTCCCGGCTATGACCTCCAATTACGCTACAGACATACTTCAGTCACAGCAATTAGCTTTCCTAATATTCCAAGGGAACAAAAAGATCAAGTTTCATTCTCTCCTCTCTGCATCATAACTGGGCACATTTATGAGTGTGAACAGCAGGGCTCAGAGGCAAGCGCTCCTATTAAATGGAACGCCACTGTCATTGAACAATATTTCTATATACCGTACACAGATCGGAGCCGAGGTGAAGGAGGTTTCCGTGAGGATGGGGAAAAAAAAGATGATAAAGATTGAAAAAAAGAAACCGCTATGTAATAACCAACCAATCATAAAACCAACAACACATTTTGGGCTTGATTTACAAAACGGTGCTGACTTTAGCACTGGCCCTTAGCACGTCTAAACTCAGTTGAAATGTGAGAAGTAGTGATCGTGCGCAAAGTACCGCGCGCAAAGTTTTGTGTGCGCACTGCACAGAGTGCAGGGCGCTCCGCGCGAAGTGCCCACTAAAGCCTATGGGACTTAGCGCACGCATAGGACTTTGCGCGCGCAAAGTTTTGCGCGCGGTACTTAGCGCACGATCTGATTGAGAAAACTGGTGCTAACCTACTTAGCAAGTTAGCACCCTGGTTAGCGCGCCTTAAGACTTTAGACGTGCTAAGTAGGTTAGCACCTCTTAGTAAATCAAGCCCTTTATGTGTGAAAGATTATCAGGAGGAAGGTTCTACCAGGGGAATAACTACAAGGGGACCCCCAGCATAACTTTGATAGGGCCCCAAACAGGCCCAGATTTACATCACAGAAGCCTATAGAAACAGGTGTCCCGGCACCCTAGTCTCCACCCTCCAGGAACCTACAAACCCCAGCTGAACCACCGCAAGTGTGCTGGCTGGCCCAGATGTCACTTCTCCCATACTTCCCTTGCCCTTCATAGCTACAGGTGTCCCTTAGTATTAGGTAGCTAGAGGTACCCTGAGTATTAAGTAGCTAGTGGTTTCCCCCGCTGACTGAAGGGAGATATCATCAGTGGAATGCCGGGAGCTGGGTGAGTAACCTCTCATTTACACTCAAATCAGGACTCAGCATAGGGAAGGGCGGAGGCACTAGGAGGAAGTGAGCCACCTTTCCATCATCGGGCGCCTGAAGGCAAGTGCCTACAGTGCCTTACGGTAAATCTAGCCCTGCTGCTATCCAGCTGATGTCTTTTACGGAAAGTCTTGCTCATACAGTATTAGGAATAAAAAGCCAAACCGCTTTCTGTACGCATATCTTCATTGTAAAATGGTTACTGTACTAAACTGGCTTGCTTGCATTCCAGATCTGTTATTCATTGAAAACATTTGCTGTATTATGAGACAGAAATACAACAACTGTTAAGCAGTTGTCAACACTACAGCAAATAGTCTCCTCGGTTTGCAATTGTTTACAAAAAGAGGAGGTAGGTGTTGACTTACCACTCAAGAAAGACACTTACCACAATGTAGAAATATATGTGTATAAAAAGAAAACCCATTTTGTGGGTTCTCTTCCACTTTCTTGTTCTCCAGTAAGCAGGTATGAGGGCCTTTAGACCATACACTCTATCCAGTGTCTTCCCTCTACTGAGGTTAGTATCGATTTTTTTTATAACTTCATGTATTAAGAAAGCATTTCTTAGTTTCAACATTTGCTATGTTTTCTTTATACCATTTTCAATTAACCACTTCCCCTCCCCCAGGACGAGTAACTACGTCCATGCAAAATGCCATAACTGCTTGCAGGGGCGTGTCTACTACATTGCTTCCTGCCCCCCCCCCCCCCCTCTTGTGTGCTCCCATGATCCTATTCATTGATCTAAGTCCCTGTGTGAATGACTGCAGCCGCCTACGAGATGACACCGTTGTCACGGAACAGCCGTGAGAAACGCAGGTGAATCTGAAAGATTCGCAGTCGATTTTCTGATTTCCTGGTTAGATTTGTGCAGTCATGGCAAGCAATCAGAAAATTACATTTCTTAGTATAAAAGGCAGTTTTTTTTCTCCTTCCACCAAAAGGCAGGAGCCTGTGGCAGAGTGTCCCAGGCACCCATCTGTGCTAATGGCCCATCCATCAGATGAAGTAGATAAGCAGCCTGGCAGAAGCAATTTAGAGGAAGGAGAGTGAGACTCCCAGGCCCCGATCACAGCAGGGGAGCTGACACATAGGGCCTGATTCACAAAGCGATGATAACTCAGTTATCACGCCTAAAAGACTTTAGGCATGATAACCTTTGCACTAGCGAAGTTATCACCGCTTTGTGCTATAATTCGCGTGAAGCTCCCGCGCACAAAGTCCCATAGGGTTTAATGGGCGCTTCACGCGAAGCAAGGTGCGCTGTGCAAAGTTTTGCGCGCAGGAGTTCGCGCAAATTCCTTCAGATCACGCCTAAACTAAGTTTAGGCGTGATAAAGGGCTTTTCACAGGCGTGCAAAGTGTTTGCACCGCTTTGTGAATCAGACCCATAGTCTGCTGTCCTAAGCTTCAAAAGAGCCTTCAACTAGAACTGACCTACTGTTACCTCTGGATGTACATAATATTCCATAAACTGCTATATGTTATTATTATTATTATTTAGTATTTATATAGCGCTGACATATTACGCAGCGCTGTACAGTTTATATATATATATTGTCTTGTTGCTAACTGTCCCTCAAAGGAGCTCACAATCTAATCCCTACCATTGCCATATGTCTATATTATGTAGTGTAAGTACTGTAGTCTAGGGCCAATTTTAGGGGGAGCCAATTAACTTATCCGTATGTTTTTGGAATGTGGGAGGAAACCGGAGTGCCCGGAGAAAACCCACGCAGACACGGAGAGAACATACAAACTCTTTGCAGATAGCGCCCCGGCTGGGATTCGAACCGGGGACCCAGCGCTGCAAGGCGAGAGAGCTAACCACTACACCACCGTGCTGTCATATTTCCTGTATTGCCAGGCTGGCAGGCCCCCCAAACTCACAGAGCATGCTGGGCCTGGTCTGGCGCTGGTACTGAAAAAGTTTCAGAACATTCTGAGGTAAAGACTGCCAGTTAGGCAGTTCGAAAGTGCCCTGATGATACCACAGGGGTCCTACCCCTAATGTTTGGTATCAGGCTGCTGGGTAAATCGAGACAGACCTGAAAGTGTTAGTAAATCTGCCCTGACCTGTACGGTTCTGTGAGATAGAGCCCATATATGGTTAGATATGATTTCTGGTCCCCAGGACAAGGGGAGGACTCATCTCATGTTCTAAGGGGGTGTGTGGGCCCGCCCTCACTCCCTCCTACTGGATCAGGGGCATAAGAATGGCAGAGGAGCCAAACTCAGTGTCCTCCACTTTGAGCATCATCCTGATTATATCCTTGCCAGCTTGAGGACATGCTGGCACCTGGTTTGTTTGGACTTTGCTACTGAACTGCAACCAAGAACTTTATGAGTTTTCCCAGAAGGACATACTGTACTTCCATGAACTAAGTATTTTCTCCTTCCTTTTATTTTCATACTGGCTATTAATGTTTCTATAATTGTTGATTTTAATAATTTTCTGTATATATTAATTATTTATATTGCATTTTAATAAAACGACGCAAAAACGTCATTTTGTTTATTCCGCTACCCTATTATTCAGCCACACAGAAACTGAACCCGGGTCTCTGAAGAGACGCTACTATTGTCGCTAGCTAGACAGAATACAGTGTGTTTAACTGTTTTGTTTTTTTTTGCAGGTCTAGACTTAGCCAGTCAGTGGGCTCCTCTGTCCCATGGTAACAGAGGTGGTGGCAGTTATACCCTGAAATAGTGTGTAATTTGTAATTACCGTAACTCACAGGCTCCCTTCTAGTCGGTCTGCTGCCAAAATTCCAGCGGTTTCTGAGCACCGAGTGCGACCACAGCTTGCATGGTCTGTGTGCTGAAACCGATTGGAAGGCATTTTGCGGTCCGGCCACCAGGGGCACTGTGACAGTGGTGACAACAGTCATTCACAAAACCGATACTTATACATCCATGCATTACTTCCACTTTGCGCAGCAATATAACGCATATGCAAGTTATGCGCCGGGACATCTTGTGGCCAAATAGTAAAATGACATAGTTACATAGTTATTTTGGTTGAAAAAAGACATACGTCCATCGAGAAATATGTTATGTCAATTTCTCTAGCAAAAGTGGAGTTCCGCTTTAATTAAGCCTGATTGTTATTTCAGATGAAGTGGCGCGGCGGCTGCCATCATTTCTGATGGTAATGTTCCTGCACGTATTCTTTGTGCTTGAGTTGGGATAATGAGGTCTGTAGGAACGATGCTGCCATATGGATAGAGAGGCTGTTGTGTTATTTTTACTCCTCCAGAGGAATTGATTGTTTGCTTTGTATTTATACCATAAACTTTATTTTAATGGATGCCGCTCTCTGCATCTGTTCTGTCATTCCCTGAAAACCTCTCACTACTCTGCCGCTCTCTGCATCTATTCTGTCATTCCCTGAAAACCTCTCACTACTCTGCCGCTCTCTGCATCTATTCTGTCATTCCCTGAAAACCTCTCACTACTCTGCCGCTCTCTGCATCTGTTCTGTCAGTCCCTGAAAACCTCTCACTACTCTTCTTTTTTTTGTTGATTATCTTTACAGAGTTTTCTTTTGCATGGGTGTTTATAGGAACTCTGTAGACAAGGCCGGTTCTCTCATGAAGAAAGGTGAAACATTTGTATCAGAACACTACATATTTGAACAAGAACAAAAAGGTATGACGAATCAGGCATGGTCGGAAGAGCCCATTTCCATTTCCGAGACAATTGCATTCCGTCATACAGAAATTCCGTTACCGTTTCATTCCGACCGTATTCCGGGGCTGTTCCGCGTAATTCCGACGTATACGGAATTCTGTCGGAAAAATCTCTCTCTCTCTCTCTCTCTCTCTCTCTCTCTCTCTCTCTCTCTCTCTCTCTCTCTCTCTCTCTCTCTCTCTCTCTCTCTCTCTCTCTCATATCAGGCAGTAGGGAATTGCAGATTTTCAAAACAGCTTATATACCATAGCTGGGATTTGAACCCAGGACTCAGTGTGTAGTAGGTATCAGTCTTAACCTCTAGACCATGACCCACACTACATGCTAAAGCTGGCCTAGCATAAACCATACTACCATTATGATCAATTCGATAGAAAAAGTAGCATGATTAAGGATTTGTACTTTTTGAAAAGCATGCTTATATACCATAGCTGGGATTTGAACCCAGGACTCAGCATCCCTAGTTCGAATACAAAGCAAGTGATTTTGCAGCGAGTAGTGTGCTGTCTCTTAATTTCTGTTTGGATTTTACCTAAAGCTTTAGAGCAATCCAGCTGAGACTAGGCACTGGCAGACATACAGGTATTCACCGACCTGTACAGCTGTTCACCAGGCACCTTTCGTTGCAGAGATTACGGGAGAAGCATGTTTGTATTGTGTTTACACTAACAACATGCAGTCAGAGTAGGAGGAGAAGTAAGAGGAGAGCGAGGTGAAGAGGTCATCATTGGGGAAAAGCAGCTTGTTGTGCTGTGTGAGAAGTCTGACAGTGAGTAAGGAGGGGAGAGGCAGGAGAGCAGCATTGGGGAAAAGCAGCTTGTTGTGCTGTGTGAGGAGTCTGACAGTGAGTGAGGAGGAGGGAGGCAGGAGAGCAGCATTGGGGAAAAGCAGCTTGTTGCGCTGTGTGAGGAGTCTGACAGTGAGTGAGGAGGGGAAGGCAGGAGAGCAGCAGTGTCACATTTGACTTTTACAGCACAAGGGGAGAGGTGGCACTGCTGTCCTGATTGAGGAGGAATGGAGTGGCTGAGGGTGAGCAGTTTGTCACAAACTCACAGCCAGCCAGTGTGCTAATGTGTTGAGCTGCAGCATGTCACGTGAGAACATTGAATTCATTTTATTTTAAACAGAAGACGAGTCTTCAGCAAAGAATAAGAGCAGGCAAATCTCCACCACAATAAATATTGGGGTCACGGCACAGCTTTGCAATCATGGATACCCAAAAAGGGAAAGAGGCTTACCAGCTGGTGACAACCCACATTATAAGGTTGTATCAACGCTTTGGTAGGACATCAGGAAGCAACAGTCTGTCCAGGATCCACCAATTCAGCAATGATTCCTCTCATGAATGGATATCAGTAAAACATCATAAAAAACAAACAAACAAACGGCAACTCTAAGCCCTCTTTCACACCAAGACGTTGCGTTTTAGGGGACGTTTAGGCCACATAACGTGCCCCTAACGCAACGCATGGTGGTGTTGAAGTTGGACGTCATACTGAGCGCGTTATGCAGCTCTTGGTGCACTGTTTTCTTCTATCTATACTGATAGAACAGCCGCTCCAGGATAGTGGTGGGAAGTCCGGATCTTTTCAAGGATTTGGATGATTCGAATCGGATCATTGAAAAGATCCGGATCTTTGAACCGAATCATTTGCATCATTTTACTAGGGAAGTAGACTGGGGGTGAAATGACTAGCAGGACAGGACTTTCCCTGCACTGTACATTCTGTATGTTCTTGTTTCTTCCAGACAGACATCCACTGTGAACCGAATTAGTGTTGGGCGAACATCTAGATGTTCGGGTTCGGGCCGAACAGGCCGAACATGGCCCCGATGTTCGGGTGTTCGACCCGAACTTCGAACATAATGGAAGTCAATGGGGACCCGAACTTTCGTGCTTTGTAAAGCTTCCTTACATGCTACATACCCCAAATTAGCAGGGTATGTGCACCTTGGGAGTGGGTACAAGAGGAAAAAAAATATTTGAAAAAGAGCTTATAGTTTTTGAGAAAATTGATTGTAAAGTTTCAAAGGAAAAACTGTCTTTTAAATGTGGAAAATGTCATGTTTCTTTGCACAGGTAACATGCTTTTTGTCGCCATGCAGTCATAAATGTAATACAGAGAAGAGGTTCCAGGAAAAGGGACCGGTAACGGTAACCCAGCAGCAGCAGCACACGTGATGGAACAGGAGCAGGCGCAGGAGGAGAAGGCCATGCTTTTTGAGACACAACAACCCAGGCCTTGCATGAGGACAAGAAGCGTGCGGATAGCATGCTTTTTACCGCCATGCAGTCATAAATGTAATAAAGATAAGAGGTTCAATAAACAGGGACCGGGCGTCAACGCTAACCCAGCAGCAGCAGACGTGATGGAACAGGAGGAGGCGCAGGAGGAGAAGGCCACGCTTTCAGGTGCAACTCAGGCCTTGCATGAGGACAAAAAAATGTGTGCGCAAAGAAATGCAATGAGTAGTTTTCAGGACACAATGGGCTATTCGGAGGAGCTATTCCCACCCCCACAATCTTCTACCTGTGAAAGGTCAATGGAACAGCCACAAATGTTGTGCCCGGATTCACAACCTTTTTCTGTGGAAAATGCACCTCGCACTGAAATGCAAGGCGAGGCCGAGGATGAATATGACGTCAACAACTCAACATGACGCAAAATGGGGGCGGAACAGAAAGCTGCTTTCAATGTTTTGAAGGCCTTAATTGCCTCCGGTGGCCAGTTAGATGCATCATTCATCACACCCAAATCCCAGAGCAATGTGTGCAGGAATTTGAATCTCAGGAGGTGTACCGAGATCATCTGGACAAGTGACCAAGTGACAAAGTGACTAGTGACAAAGTGACAAAATGACAAAGTGACAAAATGACAAAGTGACAAGTGACAAGTGACAAAATGACAAAGTGACAAGTGACAAAGTGAGAAGTGACAAGTGACAAGTGACAAAATGACAAAGTGACAAGTGACAAAATGACAAAGTGACAAGTGACAAGTGACAAACTGACAAGTGACAAAATGACAAAGTGACAAGTGACAAAGTGACCAGTGACAAAGTGACAACTGACAAAGTAACAAAATGACAAAGTGACAAAGTGACAAAGTGACCAGTGACAAAGTGACAACTGAGAGGTTGTTCTGGGGAGCTCCACTGCACTCAGTCGCATATGAGGAGAGGTCTCGTCGGGACTGCTGATCCTCCTCAGCTTGCTCAAAGCCTTGAGGGTTCCTGAAGATCCTCTGCTTGGAGTTCGCCGGGGTTCAGCTTGGTGTCGGGGTCGGCGGCGTCCTCCTCACTCCAACGTGGCAGATCTTCTGTTGAAGGAAAAAAAAAAACCATTGTTAAAAGTCCAGTACTGCTTCTGAAGGACTCACCAAGAGATGCAGGAGCGCTTCAATCCAGCGCACCATCGCTCGCTGGGTGATGTCCCTGCCTACGCGCTGGAATTCTACGCTGCACATGCTAGCACGCTTTTGCGCAGTGCCGAGGCGCATTCCAGCAGCTAGTAGCTACCAAGCTTCTGTGGATCTGATTGGGCCACCATGTTGGATCTCTGCCAAGTCCTCCAAAATTTTGAGCAATCCACGTTGCGTGACTGAGCAGTGACAACTCTACAGTCAGCATTACAATACCACTGCTGTGTTTACTGAAGAAATCAATGTTGAAGATGGAAACCGCTGGCATGATGCAAGTGGGGGATTCTGAAGATGAAAACGATCAGCGTGATGATACCAACATCAGGCAACCTGCCTCAGGAAACGCTGGTCCCAGCTATGACAAAGAACAGGACGAGGAACAGTTGGAGTTGGAGCAGGAATTGGATGCCCCCACTGCCGAGGGACAGAGCGGTGCACGTTGGACTTCCACAATTTAGCGGGAAAGGACAGCAGAAGAGGAAGAAAGTGATGCTGGTGACGAATATGGTGCATCACAACAATCACAACGCTTACAAGAACATGAAGATAGAGGAGTCTGGCAGGACTCTCTGGCACACATGGCTCAATTCATGCTAGACTGCATTGAACGCGGCCCGCGCATTATTCACTATTCATTATTATTCATTATTCTGGAATCTGGACAACACCAATTACTGGGTTTATACCCAGTTTATACAAACACAATGTTAAAAAACTGATTGAAGAAAGTGTCAGACAGGTCAAAAATGGAACAATTCCAGCAGGCCCTTGAGGATGGAGACTTTAGAGAGGAGATTGACATCCTCCTCCTTCTCTAGCCAGTTGTACGCCGACAGACTGACTTCAGCAAACCCAGGAGGACCAGGAGGGCAGCAAAGAACACAAGCTGCTGCTAGTGCCCAAAAGGGAATGGTATTGGCAGTGTCCTTGGAGTGGGAACATTTTCTGACACCCATGCAGCAGCCCACAGAACAGCAATCGGGCAGTTCCACGTCCTCCAACACCAATCGCCTAGAGAAGATGGTCAAGGTCCAGGACTACATGTCAGATGGCGTAGCTGTGTTGAACAATCCATCTGCAGACAGACGGTGAGTGTGACAGGCAGCACAGAAGGACCATGGCAACTCACTCATAGTACCACAGTTTGATAGTGCTGCCCAAAAAATTATATGGATCCGTGGACCCGGGCACTGCAGGCAGTACTGGGAAGTGGGAACGCAGATTCTAGTACCTAAACACACGATACAACATGTTTTCCGGGGTCAGACTCTGAGGCACATACAGATGGTCCCGATCATCATCCTCATCATACAACTCTTCTCCTGAGTCTGACCCACCCACCACCTCTGCCACCCCAACATCCCCAGACACAGACCCCTCATCATCCTCAACATTAACTTGGGATGCTGGCCTGAGCCCGACCTCCTCCTCCACATCAGGCCCCATCATCTCCTCAATGGCAGCCCTCATTAATCGTTCTGGCGACGGACCGATGGACACAACATTCTCCTCCGGAGAGGGCTGCTGCTGACCACTGGCTGCTGTAGTGGATGTTATAGCTTGCGTGGGGCGTTGGCTGTTGCTGTTGTTGGGAGTGCTGCTCACAGCGGAGGTCTCTGAGGAACTCATGGTGAGCTCATATAGTGGTTGGCGGTGAGTGGAGTATTACTGATCCCAGCAATATACACACTGACTGGCAGAGTACGCAATGCTATATAGTCTGGCTGAGCGGTGTACACAGAGTGGCAGTACACACAATGCTATATAGTCTGGCTGAGCCGTGTACACAGAGTGGAAGTACACACAATGCTATATAGTCTGGCTGAGCGGTGTACACAGAGTGGCAGTACACACAATGCTATATAGTCTGGCTGAGCCGTGTACACAGAGTGGCAGTAAACACAATGCTATATATAGCGTGGCTGAGCGAGGTACACAGTGGCAGTACACACAATGCTATGTAGTCAGGCTAAGCCGTGTACACAGAGTGTCAGAAAACACAATGCTATAGAAAGCGTGGCTGAGCGAGGTGCACAGTGGCAGTACACACAATGCTATATAGCCAGGCTAAGCCGTGTACACAGAGTGTCAGAAAACACAATGCTATATATAGCGTGGCTGAGCGAGGTGCACAGTGGCAGTGCACACAATGCTATATTAGTCAGGCTAAGCCGTGTACACAGAGTGTCAGAAAACACAATGCTATATATATAGCGTGGCTGAGCGAGGTACACAGTGGCAGTAAACAATGCTATATATAGTGTGGCTGAGCGAGCGGTGTACTACTGTTCCCAGCAGCGACACACAATGACTGGGGGGGACCCTGGCTAGCGTGGCTGGAGAGCGAACTACCCTGCCTGCCTACCCAAAGCTAAACCCACAGACAAATGGCGGAGATATGACGTGGTTCGGGTATTTATTTACCCGAACCACGTGACCGTTCGGCCAATCAGAGCGCGTTCGGGCCCGAACCACGTGACCCGTTCGGCCAATCACAGCGCTAGCCGAACGTTCGGGGAACGTTCGGCCATGCGCTCTTAGTTCGGCCATGTGGCCGAACGGTTTGGCCGAGCACCGTCAGGTGTTCGGCCGAACTCGAACATCACCCGAACAGGGTGATGTTCTGCAGAACCCGAACAGTGGCGAACACTGTTCGCCCAACACTAAACCGAATCTTCCATTGTGATGATCTGGATGATTCGACTCACAAAAAAGATCCAGATCAAATGAACGATTCATTCATGATCCGGACAACACTACCAGTCCAAGTTACAACACCACAGTGCAGTGAATATTAATAAGCCATGTGACTAGTCACTGAGCATGTGCAAGCAGTCTAACGCAGCTAAAGCCCAGTACAACGCACAGCATGCTGCACTTTCATTCAACGTGTAGCGTTACAATGTAACGCAATGTGGGCACTGTGAACAGCCCATTGATTTTTTTATTACTGTGAGTTGGGCTGCGTTAAAGGCTGCTGTAACGTGGGACTTTAACGTCTCACTGTGAAAGCAGCCTAAGTGTAAACTGTTTAATATAGAGTTTTCATAGTAAAAACAGAATAAAAAATAGCATACGAGCAAAACTTACATACGGGGCCCATGCAATGGGAACACCGAGAAAGTTGGACGCGTGTATGGGTCAGCAGTCTAGGACAGTATAAAGGTGATGCCTGTCTCCTTCCCGACACCTTTATCATAGCTCCCAACAGTCCCTCTTTCTGAGGGACAGTCCCTCTTTGGGAACCTAATCCTTCTGTCCCTCTTTCTCCCTCATGTATCCCTCTCTTAGGACTGATGTACAGATCTATCTAAATATATGTATTTTTCTACTGAAATATGGGTTTAATAGATTCAAAACTTTATTCCCAATCCCTTAAATTGATATATATATATTTTTTTTTTTTTCAAATGGTAATATGAAGGAAAATGAACCCGGATAGAAAGGATCAGTGTGATTTGACTTATAAAACAATTTTTTTTTCTAATTAAATCTTTATAGTGTGCAGTGGCGTGGTTAGAGGTGTGGCAAGGGTGTGGCTTAAGTGGTCCTCTTTCTGATCTCAAAAAGTTGGGAGGTATGCCTTTATACTGACAGGCGGGACCTTTATACTGCTGACCCATACACAGGTGCAGGGACGGATCTAGGGGGGGGGGGGGGCAGGCGGGTCTCTTGCCCCAGGGGCAGTTTGTTGAATTCTTAAAAAGGCAGCAAAATTTGGATGGGGAATGGCAGTTTAGGTGCCAGAACCTGACCTTGCACCAGGCGCAACTTGGTCTAGATCCGTCCCTGCACAGGTGCAACTTTCTGGTGGCCGTTTTCGTGCAAAAACGCTAATTTTCGTGCAAAAAAACGGCCGCGATTTTGTGCACAAATTCAAGTTTGCACAAGAAAACCGTTACGCACGTTATAGCATGCGCAAAACGCTAGCGCGACCGTGATAAGAGTTTTAACGGCTTTGTGAATCAAGCCCCATGTATGACGCGGTACGTGTAAAGGCTAAAGGGTGGTGCGTCACGGTGCATGGGCGAACCAATGGGAATCCCAGTGACGTACTTCCTACCTAGCAGTGTGCGCGTCACTGAACAGGGGGCGGGGCTATGCATATGACCCTGACGGTACACTCTGCCGCAGGGTCATGTGATTGTTGGTTTTTGCGTTGCGATGGGATGCGGCAGGAGCACCGCAATGGAAAAAACAAGTGTAAAACCGTCCTAAGGGTAACTCATTTTACTGGAGACTGGAGTAACGAGAAGATGCATGCCAAATTATCTTTTCTCCCTCTGTTCAAATATGTTTGTATTCCTGTCTCCGTGGATCATTTAATTACATCCAGCAATTTGTACGTCTCCGGTAGAAGAAACACGGCCAGGACCCGACACATCTTTCACATGATTGATTTTATGTATTAGGAATCCTAGCAAGGCGGCTTTTCATCATATGCTCGAATAATTACTGTACGAAATATGGAAAGGAAAATCATTCACACAGAACCCTCCTATTATTCTTCCTTTCCAAATGGAGAGAGGAATGCTGTCTTCCCTAAGCGGTAAATAAGGATTTAGCCATTTAGGTTTCCAGAGCTAGCTCCCAACAATTAAAGGATACCTGAGGTGACATGTGACATGATGAGGTAGACATGGATATGTACAGTGCCCAGCACACAAATAACTAGGCTGTGTTCCTTTTTTTCCTTCTCTGCCTGAAAGAGTTAAATATCACGTATGTAAGTAGCTGACTCAGTCCTGACTCAGACAGGAAGTGACTACAGTGTGACCCTCACTAATAAGACATTCCCCTTTTTACCTCTTTCTTGCTCTCAGAAGCCATTTTCTGCTAGGAAAGTATTTTATGGTTGGAATTTCTCATCAGTGAGGGTCACACTGTAGTCACTTCCTGTCTGAGTCAACCACTTACATACCTGATATTTAACTCTTTCAGGCAGAGAATGAAAAAAGGAACACAGCATAGTTATTTGTGTGCTAGGTACTGTACATACCCATGTCTATCTCATCATGTCACATGTCACTTCGGGTATCCTTTAAGGCAAAACAATTAAAGTGGAACAACATAAAACAGAATGCAGTAAACAATTCAGGATATCCACTTTCACGTTAAAGCAGCAGGATCAGCCATACTATCCCAGGGGTAAAAAACACATATATGAGTAGATAAGTATTTGTTCTACTGACATGACATATGTATTGTACTGTCCATATTTTGATTTCATTTAATTTTATATATTAAATAAAGAGAAAACTGTTCCAGGCATTTTCCACCTTTACTACCTCTGACTGAAGCCAATCCTGAGGTCATTTCTTCCCTCAGGACCCTGTCACACCGGATAGTATTTTTGCGGGTCATTTTTTGTAAAAAGCGCTTCCATTGACTTGCATTAAAATTTCCGCCGATTGTGGCAATTTTGCAGCAATTTTACCACTATTTTAATGGAAGTCAATGGAAGCATAAAAAAAAAATGACCCGCAAAATGCTCTCCGGTGTGACAGGATCCTTGCTCTTTTTTTCCTTTTAGAAACTGCACTGTCCTACCTAGCTTGCTTTGTAAACACTTGTGACCACAGCATAGATCATATTTCAGCTGCTTCTGCAGAGGAGCCTCGTGCGACACTGAGCTGCCCTCAAACTGTCACACTGAACTGCCCTCAGCCAATCAGTGAGGAGCAGGAATGTGGGAGGGGAGATAATAAGTTTCCCTTTCCCTGGCAATGTACCAGAATAGAGCCAGGCTGACTGAGATAAGATTCATTACAGCAGAAACATTTATGATTATATTGGAATGCTTGCAATGCAGAGTCAGGATGTAGACTACATAATAAATACAGAACAGTGGGCTGGAATTTGATTTTGTGGCTGATAATCCCACTTAAAGGCCCCTTTTACACTAACACTGTTCTGTTGCATCGTACAAAAACGCCGCATCCCATTGCAGAAGCGGACCCCTGTGGATCTCATTGATTACACTGCATCTAGCTATAGACGCTGAACAAGCATGCAGATCAGGTGCATTCAGGGGCGTAACTAGAAATCACTGGGCCCCTCTGCAAAATTTTGGATGGGACCCCCCTCGCCTTCTGCACAGGTAAACTGAGAAACAATGTTAATCAATTGGCTAGTGCACACTTGAATGCGCTTTCTCAATGCGGATAAAAACAGACAGCAGTGGAGCACTGGGAACATTTTCTCTATCAATTACAATTGGTTCTGTGATAAAATGTGCATGTTTTCACACATACAGAAAACGCATACAGAAAACCGACAGACGAGTGTCCTCCCAGCCTCAGCTCATTACACTTACTCTGTCCATCCCTGATGGAGGAGAACTGGCTCTGCAGACTCCTCCAGCATCAATACAGTACACAACACTTGGGGAGGGGGTGAGGAGGCTGGGGGTGGGCGCTGTACACAAGACCCCGCTGCACACTGAATAGGGACTGTCTACAAATCTTTCTCTGCAAAACTTCCTATGATTCCTTATCAGTGGCTGAGCAGATGCAGTCTTTAGAACAACTGTGCAGAGAGCAGAAAGTGTTTTTCTATCCATGCCCTAAGTTATCAGTCTCTCAGGACAGGGAAAATAAACTTCTCTACTCATGGGGCCCCCTGCGGCTTCTGGGCACCCCTTCGCTGCATCCTTTGCAGGGACTATTGTTACACCCCTGGGGGCATTGAGAACAATCTGACAAAATTAGCTGCATGCTTGTTTCAGGTGAGTGATTCAGACAGGACTGACCAGAAAGATGAGCAGGACAGCCAAGCAACTGGTATTGTTCAAAAGGAAATAAATATGGCAGCCTTCATATTCCGCTCACTTCAGTTTTCCTTTAAAGGGACACTTAAGTCAAACAAAAAAAAATGAGTTTTACTCACCTAGGGCTTCCAATAGCCCCCTGCAGCTGTCCGGTGCCCTTGCCGTCTCCCTCCGATCCTCCTGGCCCTGCCGGCAGCCACTTCCTGTTTCGGTGACAGGAGCTGACAGGCTGGGGACGCAAGTGATTCTTCACGTTCCCAGACACATTAGCACCCTCTATGCTGCTATATGGTATATGATATATGCTATAGTAGCATAGATGGCGCTATTGTGGCCAGGAACGCGAAGAATCACTCGCGTCCCCAGCCTGTCAGCTCCTGTCACCGAAACAGGAAGTGGTTGCCGGCAGGGCCAGGAGGATCGGAGGGAGACGGCAAGGGCACCGGACAGCTGCAGGGGGCTATTGGAAGCCCTAGGTGAGTAAAACTCATTTTTTTTTGTTTGACTTAAGTGTCCCTTTAAGGCAAAGAGCCAGGACATGAAAAAAGGAACGAAGTTGTGGGACGTTAACTCATTTCTCTAAACTCAGCTCTGAAAAGAAATTTAATAGCAACATGACGATTATTTCGCCGCACATTTTCTAATAACCTTCCGACAACAGCGTCAAACTATTTTTTAATAAAAGACTTTATTACAGTTTAAAAAGGAAGTAATTATAATTTGTAGCGTTGTTTGAAATTGATTTCTCTGAAAGAGGCTTGGCGTGAATTAGTTTTTCACGCAGTCAGACACGGCTAATGGAATAAACAGCCCTGAGATTCTATCTGCCGCATTTTACAGTCGTATTTCTCCCCAGATTCAGCTGCACAAAGACGGTCTTCTGAAATAAACCCGGCCACAACAGTCACTTTAACGAGAAGATTAGGTTGGCCCTGCCTAACAGCTTCTCCTAATAATCTGGGTCTCCTAGGAGGCAATCTGCGTCTGGCATGTTTAGTGGATAGGGAGCCTTGCGGAGATGGATACCTGAACCTCTATTATGAAATCCGAATGAATGGGGCAGGCCCACACAAAGCTTAAAGGATACCCGAAGTGACATGTGACATGATGAGATAGACATGTGTATGTACAGTGCCTAGCACACAAATAACTATGCTGTGTTCCTTTTTTTCTTTCTCTGTCTGAAAGAGTAAAATATCAGGTATGAAAGTAGCTGACTCAGTCCTGACTCAGACAGGAAGTGACTACAGTATGACCCTCACTGATAAGAAATCCCAACTATAAAACACTTTCCTAGCAGAAAATGGCTTCTGAGAGCAGGAAATAGATAAAAAGGGGAATTTCTTATCAGTGAGGGTCACACTGTAGTCACTTCCTGTCTGAGTCAGGACTGAGTCAGCCACTTACATACCTGATATTTAACTCTTTTAGACAGAGAACGAAAAAAAGGAACACAGCATATTTATTTGTGTGCTAGGCACTGTATATAAACGTCTATCTCATCATGTCACATGTCACTTCAGGTATCCTTTAAGGTAGTCACACACTGGACAATTATTATTTTTTTCCGTCAATATCCAGCTGATTCAAAAATTTGACTTCCTTTTTAGAAAATACTTTTTATTAGTCACTAAGAAAACCCTCCAAAATGTGACTCATTTTGCGGTACACAGGTTACTTCTTCAGGCAAAAAAAGGAGTAGCTATACCACTCCTACCCTACCCTACAGCTCTATACGGGTCATACGCTGCACATCTATATATATAATTCAGTAAGTGCCTCAACCGTCCAGCAAGAAGAAGAAGTACTTTGCATGAGAAAATTTATGCGTGCTCAAAGACCAAGTTTGAGGCCTCCTTTCCACGGACTGTTGAGCTGTGTGCTCAGCAAGCAGTTACCAGGCACAGGTAAGAAGTTATCAGGCAGCAACAAGCAGTTATCAGGCAGCAACGAGCAGTTACTAGGCAGCAGTGAGCAGTTGAGAGAGTTTGAGAGGCATTTCACTGCCTGTCAACAGTCTGTGGAAAGGAGGCTTAACCCTAGCAAGTCTGGCTTTGCAAATCTGGCCTAATTGACTATTCATGAGGCAATGCTCATGCAAATATGCATTTGCTTTCGCATGTCAAACTATGCAGGGTCAAAAAAGCAATACTGCAAAGCGGTCGTGGAGCAGTGCTTTACAGCACTGCTAGATTTAGGCGCAGCGAGTGCCGCCATAGACTGTAATGGGAATCAGTCTATAGCTGCGCTCAGTGAGTAACGTCAGCGCCGTCAGAAGACGGAGCCGAAGTTGCTTAAAAAAACACAATAATTCGACCTCCAGCAATCGCTGGAAGCCGAATTATATCATTCCCCCACTATCCATGGCGGCCTGGAGGGGGAATCTTCTATATATATAATAGAGTAAGTGCCTCAACCTTCAAGCAAGAAGAAGAAGTAGTGCCCTGCCCCCAGGGCCGGTCCAAGCAAGAAGAAGGGGCTGGTCCAAGCAAGAAGAAGAAGTAGTGTCATATCAAACCAAGGGCAAAGAGGGATAATTTGCATATTCAGTAGCAGTGCATTGTGGGTAACCACAAACGTTCACTTATAGCTGAATTATTGCAGATTTGCTTCTATTTTAAGAAGGAAAATTACACCAAGCTTTGCTTTTTTTAGTAGGAGGGCTTTTTGGTCCCTTTTATCCCCCTACACATTCTTAGTAATTTGGGTCACCCTGAGCTGCTTGGTTACTCTGTTGTACTGGTCCAAGCCCTATCTCATACAGCCATATCAATCTCTGCTGTGAACTGATGAGGACTAAAAGTCTGAAATAGGCTGTCACATTTGGTTTTGATATGACTGTGTAAAATTTAAAGCTATAGGGCCTGATTCACAAAATGGTGCAAACTGTTAAGCATGGGTGTGCTAAACAGTTAGCACGTGAAGTGCCATTTGTGGACTTTTGCGTGTGTAAAGTACCGCGATTTGTGGCAAACTGCGCGCGCAAAAGACCGCAATCACGCAAATCGCAGCACTTTGTGCGCGCAAAAGTCCGCGAACGGCACTTCACGTGCTAACTGTTTAGCACAACCGTGCTAAACAGTTTGCACCGCTTTGTGAATCCGGCCCATAGGCTTGCTTGACTTACCAAGAGTGAAAAGGAATAGTTTGCATATTTAGTAGCGGTGCATTGTGGGTAACCACAAATGTTCACTTATAGCTGAATTATTGCAGATTTTCTTCTGTTTTAAGAAGCCAAATTACACCAAGCTTTGATTTTTTTTTAGTAGAAGGTCTTTTTGGTCCCTTTTATCCCCCTATACATTCCGAGTGGTTTGGGTCACCCTGAGCTGCTTGGTTACTCTGTTGTACTGGTCCAAGCCCTATCTCATACAGCCATATCAATCTCTGCTATGTACTGATGAGGACCAAAAGTCTGAAACGGGCTGTCACATGTGGGTTTGATATAGCTGTGTAAAATTTAAAGCTATAAGTTTTCTATACACCAGTGGTTCTGGATGCTTGCTTGGATTACTAAGGTTGAAAAGGGATAAATTGCATATTTAAAAATGTTCACTTATAGCTGAATTATTGCAGATTTCCTTCTGTTTTAAAAAGGCAAATTACACCAATACAGTGGGGAGCATTGCAGGAAGTGACAACAGTGGATCGCAAGCTGGAACACGGAAGAGGTGAGGCATCCCCGCCCGCTGCCTCTTACTAATAGTGGCGGCTGCTACTGTGCTTAAGCAGGAGGGGAGCGCACATGGGGGACACAGGTGAGGCAGGGGGGGTTCCTGCTGAGCTTAAGCTGCAGGGAGAATGCACATGGGGGACCCAGGTGAGGGGGGGTTCCTGCTGAGCTTAAGCTGGAGGGGGAGTGCACATGGGGGACCCAGGTGAGGGAGGGGGGGTTCCTGCTGAGCTTAAGCTGGAGGGGGAGCACACATGGGGGACCCAGTTGAGGGGGGGGTCCGACCCCCCTCCCCGCCACTGTGCCCAATACCCCCTTCCTGCCCTCTCCCCCCTATGCGGCGTATGATACGCTGCGGGTCGGCTAGTAAGCAGTATATTAGTGTTGAGTCGATATTTGCATAATTTCGCGTTTACGTAGCTACGGACGCAAATTTTGCCACTACAACGTGAATTTGTAATTTCCTAATTACCATACAAACAGTAATTTGGAATTCCGTAAGTGTAATTTTGCATTTAACACGTAATTTAATGTTTTCTACAGATACAAAGTTATTTTAGTTATGAAAATGGATGTCATTTTGTTTCTAATAGTAGTTATGCAAATTTAAGTAATTACTAAACTCAGGAAAGTCACTCATTTGATTGAAATGACTGATAATGTAAAGGCCCCTGCACGCGCTGTCGCTTAAAATGTATCAGGAGGCTCTACCTGCGCCGACTTCCAAGACAAGTGCTCTACGTCAAGGTGCACTTAGCGGTCATGTTGAGACACTTGACTTTGGGCCTTGCAATATCTGATAATGCAAAGGTCCCTGCATGTGCTGTCACTTTAAATGTATCAGGAGGCTCTGACTGCAGCCACTTCTAAGACAGGTGCTCTTTGCCAAGGTGCACTTAGTGGTCATGCATGCTGAGACACTTGGTTTTGGGCCTTGCAAGTTCTGATAATGTAAAGGTCCCTGCATGTGCTGTCACTTTAAATGTATCAGGAGGCTCTGGACTGGAACACAATTTCGAGAATGGCTGAATTTCCGCGTTAAACACGAAATTCCAATTAATTTCTGTTACGGAAACATCTTAATTACCAAGACGATCGTAATTACAAAATTTTGTGTTTACGCAAAATTTTTCCTGATTCCGCAAAATTACGAATTTCTGATTACAGTCGCAATTTTGTGAAGTATGCAAAATTTGATGTAATCGTAATTAGGTAATTACACTCATCGCTACAGTATATAGCTGCACTACAAATGGTAGATATATTTGCAGTGTAGGAATAGTATATAAGTTGGATATGCTAAAAATGAATTATTGGCATCTTTTTATATACAGGTAGTCCCCGGTTAACGAACGAGATAGGGCCTGGAGGTTCGTGCTTAACCTGAATCTGTTCTTAAGTTAGAACACTGGGCCCTCTCTGTCCCCTGTACCTCCTCTGTGCCCCCCTGGGCCTCCAGTGTCACCTCTACGCCCCCCTGTGCCTCCAGTGCCCCCTCTGTGTCACCTCTGCCCCCTGTACCTCCTCTGTGCCCCCCTGTGCCTCCAGTGCCCCCTCTGTGTCACCTCTGCCCCCTGTACCTCCTCTGTGCCCCCCTGGGCCTCCAGTGTCCCCCTCTGTGTCACCTCTGCCTTCTGTACCTGCCATTTTTCTTTTAATTTTTTTTATATCAATTTTTTCAGAAACTACAAGTCCAAAAAAGTCAATTTAAAAAGTTTTTTATTACTTGTTCCCATGGAAACACAGAATCTATGCAGTTTGCATTGGCGGGTCGTTCGTAAGTTGGGCGTTCATAAGTCGGGACTACCTGTATACAAAATGACTTTTAGATTCTGTTTCTGGATATTTAATGTGTATTTTTATCTGCCTCCTAGATACTCCTTTTGGAGATTTGGGCATCCAGCAGCTAATGGACGATTTGGGCGCCCAATAGGCTCTATTGCAAATATCGCCAAAAGCAGAAATTTAGCCACACTATAAATATCATTTTCAAAATTACAACGTTATTGTTTTTGAAATTACTTGTCGTTTCGAAAATTACAGCATGTCTTATTATTTATTTAGAACGTTTATTAACGTTACATTATTAATGTTTTGTATTTACAAATAATTCATTTTTGAAAATTATCCTTTTTAAATTTATCATTTTGAACATTATAAGGTTATGGGCTAGGCATCAGAAAGGGGGGGGGGGGGTTAGGGTTAGGCATCAGAAAGGGGGGGTTTAGGGTTAGGCATCAGGAAGGGGGGTGTTTTAGGGCTAGGTGTCAAGAAGGTTAGATGCCGAACCCCCATTTAGGGTTAGGCCTTAATAAGTGGGGGGGTTTAGGGTTAGGCATCAGGAAAGGGGGTTTTAGCAAAGCAGGGCTCGCACAGCGTAGCACCAAAGCCTCCCGCCGCTACAGCAGCAATGCTATAGTCCGCACACGGGAAATTCGGCGGTCGACCCCAAATTTCTTCTCCCTCTTACTTGCGATGACTCGGAGGGGGAATAGTATTTAAACTACCCCCCCCCCCCCCCCCGAATTTGTGTGGCAGAAGAGTGAGCCATCATTCGGCTCACCCTGTGCCAAAAAGCCCCCCTGCCAGACAGCCATGTACGCGGGTTTTAGGGTTAGGCATCAAGAACTGGGGTTTTAGGGTTAGGTGTCAAGGAAGGGGTTTATGGTTAGGCATCAAGAAGGGGGGATTTAGGGTTAGGTGTCAAGGAGGGGTATGGGAGAAAAGTGCTATAGAAATGTTATTGTATTGTATTGTATTGTTTATGGTTAGGCATCAGGAAGGGTGGTTTTAGGATTAGAGTTTAGGAAGGGGGATTTTAGCATTAGGCATCAGGATTCAGGAAGTGTTTTTTGGGGTTAGGCGTCAAGAAAGGGGGCTAGGGTTAGGCGTCCGGAAGGGAGTTTTAAGGTTAGGCATCAGAAAAGGATGTTTTAGGGTTAGACGTCAAGAAGGGGGGTTTTAGGGTTAGGTGTCAAGAAGGAGGGGTTTATGGTTAGGCATCAGGAAGTGAGGTTTAGGGTTGGGGATCAGGAAGGAGGGTTTTAGTGTTAGGCTTCTGGGAGGGGAGTTTTGGGGTTAGGCATCAAGAAGGGGGATTTAGGGTTAGGAGTCAGGGAGGGGGGTTTATGGTTAGACATCAGGAAGGGGAGTTTTAAGGTTGGGGCCCAGAAGGGAAGTTTTAGCGTTAGGTGTAGGAAGGACGATTTTAGGGTTAGGCGTCAAGAAGTGGGGTTTTGGGGTTAGGTGTCAGGAGGAAGGGGGTTTTAGAATTAGGCATCAGGAAGGGGGGGTTTTAGGGTTAGGCGTCAGGAAGGGAATTTTAGGATTAGGGGTCAGAAAAAGGATTTTTGGGTTACACATCAGGATATTTTATTACATTTTCACTATTTACGCTTTAAAAATGAAAAATGTTGGTAGATATTAACGATAATGTTATTAACGAAAAATGGCGCTCTTTTTTCCTCGCGCCCCTTAAACATGCATGCTTCCTTTTTTTGCTTGAGGAAATGGGCTCTGTACCGCGAAACGCATCACATTTAGGAGGGTTTTTTTTGTGACTAATAAAAAGCATTTTTTTTAAACTGACTGTTTCGGTCATCAGTTAGGAAGTAGGTCCACCATTGCCTCTTTTTTAACCAAAATCTGCTTCCCAGTTTATTATGGCTAGTATGTTTTCAGACCCTATGAAATTGTAATCTGTAATGAGTTGGACCCGTGCGCAATCCTACACAGTAATGAGCAGAGTGCTGGCGTTTACTGTTTTATGTTCCTTATTGCCACGTTTGTTCCTTGCATTTAATTGGGCATGATGAAGCCCTGCAGAACGCGTCGGCGTTACACAAACAAGCGCTGATGGTGATAATAAACTCTCGGGGTCTCTGCTTGCATCGGATATGCACAAAAGGCGAACCCATTCCTTTCCTCGGCCTGCCATGCGCTGTGAGTCTTGTACCCACTTTATTTTCTGCTCGAGTGTTTTGATGTATTTATTTGTCAAGCAAATATACATTACATAAACCCGGCGGACATATGAACTGAAGTTATTATGCTCTAAACAGAATGCAGTATAAACATCGCCCTTCAAAGACCCGATTTACATAATGAATTCCCTCTCTTGGAAGACACACGCCATTATGTACTTTAGAGGCCACTGAATTTATTTAAAGACTAATGGATGTTTGCCGTACGGAAATACGAACGCTATAAATATCGCTTGACCCGTTCAAAATACAAAAAGAAAAAAAAGGGAAGAGGTCCATTTATTCCGTGTACATCCCTAAACGGTTCAGTGAGAATGAAATATCGCTGTAATATTTATGCAAATGAACTGTAATCAGAGCAAGATTTAAAGAAAAAGTGGCGTGAAGTACTCGGAGACAGAGGACAGGTCAAAGGCTGGGAGCCATTTACAATCAATTAGGCAGAACGATTGCAATTAGAGGCAAAATAAATTGTTGTTTAAGGTAAAGATGAGTAAAATTGTTGGTTTACAAAACTGCTGGTTTTGCAAAAATTTGTAGCACAGATATATACACATTGCTCCTCTAGCTAACGGTCTTGCACTGCCCCCCTTACATGTGCCATCTTTCAGATATGTGCACGATATTAGGCAGGGAGGTTAGGGTTAGGCATGTCAAAGAGGAATACACTTAGGAATAGAGGATATAGTTAGTCTGACTGCACTCGCTGGGCTGGCCGGGTTGCCTCTGGCGCAGCTGCCTGTCTCTTATTGGGCAGCAGAGAGGCGCTGGCACCAAAAAGGCACTATCTGATTGGACGGGAGGTTGGGAGGACTCGGAGCAAGGAGGGGGAAGGAACAGAGACCCTCAGAGAGGGGGAGAACGAGGCGCATGGCACAAGGCACATGCGCCTCAGGAATCAGTGTATTTTGACGGACATTTAGATAAGAAATACGGGCAATACGGACAGGTGTTTTTAGGCCCATTTTTCCTGACAGTCCGTCAAATTACGGACGCTTGGCAACCCTGGTTAGTCATCAGAGACAGCATTTTATGGTAGAGAAATTAGTTAGGGCTAGACAAAGAAGGGGGGGGGGTATTCCGTGTCCCTCTATGTGCTCCTGGTGTCCCTCGTGACTTCCGATGTCCCCCAGCATCCTCCTCTCACCCCCAGCTCCATGCCGTACTGTTCTCCATGTCCTACGATGCCCCCCTGCATCCTCCTCTTACCCCAGCTTCATGCTACTGTGTCCCCATGCTTCAGCCTATGGGGAAGAAGTACAGTATCTTGTGTTTCTACTGAAGCCAATGGTCTCGCAGGAAGGACCATGGATCTGTAAATGGGCGAATCTCTGCACTCGCTGAGTAGCAGCAAATGCAGTGATTTTCCCAATGACGGAGCCAAGGTCCTGCCTGCGACATCATCGGCTCCAGTAGAACCACAAGTTGCCATACTTTTTCCCCTTACTGCAGGGCTTACTTTCGGGGTAGGGCTTATATTTCGAGCACGCTCAAAATTCCTGCTAGGGCTTACATTAAGGGGATGTCTTCATTTCAAAGGAAACAGGGTAGGCAGGCCATGACCCATAGTGATAGAAATAAGGAATGACACCCAATATAGAATTTCCATTTCTTACATCTCTAAAACATATACATGAAGTTGCGCACATGACTATGGAGTGTGGCAAGGATGCCCCATTATAAAAACAATTGAAAAGAATTATGATCGGCAAGTCAAAACGTTCATTTATATGACTTGCTGCATTTAGCTGCTTGGCCAGAACCCAGATTTAAAACAGAAAATGTACTTCTTCCAGTAAGTCGGAAAAAAATTACAAATATCATTGATAGTTAATTACTTTTTAAAGAAAAATTTTAATGAAATTACACAGGCCATTGAGATTCAATCTCCCCATTCCGTTATAAGATGGCAATGCCACGTCGCTGTGTTCTTCACGGCAAACCTCTCGTTAAGGGCAATCTTTTTTAATGTGCTGCCAAATCTCAGGGCATTTTATGAGCAAGTGCATCAGAGGCTTTTTAAAAATCAATGCGGGCGTGTTAAACTAAAGATGTATCACTTAAGCCCTTGTTAACATCCATAAGGCTGTGATTTTCTCTAACCCAGGATAACGATAAGATAATTTGTAAGTCAAGAACTTAATCAATATGTCTCAAGGTTTTTTGGAAACGAGAGCTGTAAATGATAGCATCAGATCCGCACGGTAGCCTTGACTTCTCATTCTAAAGCTCTCAAAATTAGTGCTGGCTCGTTCGGCAAAGTTTCAAGGAGAGGCTGACTTTGGAACCTCATAATTCTACTTCAAAAGTGAAAATGGAACAGATAATAATTCTTCTCGTTCAACACGTATATTCTTCTGCACACGATACATCCATTCAGAGGATAGAAGGATGGTTTCACATGCTGGAAGAGTCAAAGTAAATATGTGACTTTTTTTTTTATGTATTTTTTGCTATCAAATACGGTAGCTTTATTGAAAGCATAACAAGACAATACATTAAAATTTTATCTCAATGACAAAAAAAGCATAAAACTTACTGAGTAAATATAAAACAATAAAAGCACTAACAACCACGGTGATAGGCAATGCCACAAAACATTTTCCTTGTTACATAAAAAGGTCCAAGCAGTAGAGTTGTACCGACGAGGACTTATTATTAGCCGAAAGCTTACTGTTTATTCATCTCTAAGTTAGCCAATAAATGGTATCATCCTGATTCAAAACGTCTTGTTATAACAAGTTCCAAAAACCATTGACCCTACTGAGCTTACCAAATGGGTACTAGTGTAAGATGTATAAAGATACATGAGTACCATGTATAGAGTTATGCCAGGGTTCCCAACTCTTAAAAAAGGAAGGAATATTAGTTTGGATACAACTTGTAAGATAATAATTTTGGCATATTATAGTTAAAGCGGATCCGAGATGAAAAACTAACTATAACCAGTAACTTGTCAATATATGTTACCTAAAGTTTAGATAGTTTACACAGCAAATCTAGCTGCAAACAGCTTCAACAGTATATGATTGATTATTCCTGTGATACAATGACAGCAGCCATGTTGTTTGTAAACATTATCCCCCCTCCTCCATCCTCCCCTCTGCCTCTGAAATCTCTGACTAGTGATACCTCCCCCACCTCCTGCCCAGACTGAGCTCCCATGAGCCCTTGCTACTGTCTGAAAGTGCCTTGGCTCTCTAAAAACCTTTGGGCGTGGCTTGTGTAGTTTATAGGGAATTAGAGTATTAAAAAAAAATATTTGGCTTGAGGAATGCCCTATAAACTATATGAAAGGAACAAGTATGCAATGAGTAAAAGTTCATCTCGGATCCACTTTAATTTTAGATTGCTGTCCAAATCCTTTGATGACCAAGTGGTCCCTATGGAAATTCTGACTGCCATCACCAGTTTATTTTCTGTTAGTTTATTTTCTGCTATAGATAGTGAATCTATCCTTGCATTGAATAACATGGCTAACTGGACAAAGGGAGATAGAGGTATTAAAGAGTGTACTGGAAACTCTGTTTAATTTAGACTAGATCAAGTTAAAATGTACCCGAGGTGATATGTGACATGATGAAATAAACATGTATATGTACAGTACAAAAACATATTATTAACCAGTCAATGGCTGAACCGAGGAGAAAGAAGCACTAGGATTGCTATTTGTATATCTTTAATCACCGCAGACAGACATCGGGGTTACAGTGGGGGTGGAGAGAGTCTGACAGCTGTTTCGCTCGTATAGAGCTTCTTCAGAGGCTATAGCTGTAACCCTGATGTCTGTCTGCGGTGAGTAAAGGTACACAAATTGCAATCCTAGTGCCTCTTTCTCCTCTGGTCAGCCATTGACAAGTCCTTTTGTTCCTGAGAGCACATAATTGCTGTATGTATTCCTGCATTGCCAATCACTATGTTCATCAGTATCTAGTGCCAGTCTTTCTTTTTCTGATACGCATTTGCATATTAATAACCAGGCTTTTTTACTTTTTTTTATTTTACTGCCTGAAAGAGTTAATTTTTTGCATGCACAGGACTCTCACGCCGGCCGTCGTGATGACGAGTAGTGGCGGCTTGATGATGCAAAACATTGGCGGCGGGGTCTCGTAGCCAATTAATGGAGCCACCAGTGGGACCAGGAGAGGAGCCAGGAGGATGTTGGGGGACCACATGGCCTACGGTGAACTGGAGGAAGCCCCAGGTTAGTACCAATTCTGTTTTTTTTAACCTGCTCAGTATTCCTTTAACTAATGGGCATGTCCAGCATGTGGGTCAAAAATTGCCCCAAAATTGACATCCTCTAAAACACTCAGGATGCATTGAAGATTAGTATTCAAACATTCAGGGGCGTAGCAATAGGGGTTGCAGAGGTAGCGACCGCATCGGGGCCCTTGGGCCAGAGGGGCCCCCGAAAGGCCCTCCCTCATCTACAGCATTAGCTCTCTATTGGTCCTGTGCTCATAATCACTTCTATAGATACTTTGAATTGTTGTAATCATTAACAAACTGTTCCCCATTCCCTGCTGGCACCTCTGACACTGTAGTTGCCATTGACAGATTTTGGTGCTCCGTATCAATTGTTATGTATAGAGTGCTTGGGGGGGCCCCACTGTAAAACTTGCATCGGGGCCCACAGCTCCTTAGCTACGCCACTGCAAACATTGTATCTGGAGTACGGTAGGTACGATGAAAAACGTTGATAGAAGTCTCTGTCAAGTTGGAATTAGGAGAACATTTTATAGTATTAGCTCATAACTTGTTCCAAGATCTTCCTAGGTCTTTCTACTAGGCTAATTGAGATGAGGATTTAATCGAAACAATTGGGGCAGTTTGTTTATTATAACTCATTGAAATCTCTTTACTAATGGGTAACGGAAACTAACAAAAGATGTCTTGTTAAGGACTGTTTTCTGAATAACTAACCTGGACTGAGTACACAGATCAGATGTTCTGACTTCACACCGCTGACCTGTACTTACATTAGTTACATGCTTGTTGCAGGTGTGCGACTTAAAGTAAACCTGAGAAGAAAGGAAGGTTTGATTATACATACCTGGGGCTTCCTCCAGCCCCTCCAGGCTTATCACTCCTGCATGCGCGGCCTGCAGGCGCAAAATGGTCCCAGCAATGGGAGCACAACGAGGGAGCGTGCATGGCCAGACTGCTCCTGCGCCATTTGGCCCCGACTGGATGACTTTTCAGGGTCAATTGCAGAAGATCAAGAACGGCGAGGAAGCGATAGGTATGGAGTGGGCTAGAGGAAGCCACAGGTATGTATAATTTTTTTCCCATTAACATTCACCATCACCAAGGTACACCTGTAAAAAACATTCAGTGGCCAATCTTTAAAGGGACTCTGAGCACCTCTTACTGCAAAGTACTTAACGATGCATACCTTTCTGTAGCTTGTGCTCTCCTCTTTCATTTGATGCCTGAATTGCCATCCTACACCAAATAGTTTTCGTTCGATTTCAATTTAGAAATCGCGGCTGCCATCTTGGCTATGTTAATACTTCCGGGTCACCCCTTTCTTCTCTGTTAGAGAAGTGTATCACTGAATGAAACAGGAAGTGACACGCATGGGTATTGTAAGAGGCTCCTCCAGAGGGGTCATAGCATGACTTTGTTTGGAAGTCGTCTGGCTTAAAGGCATGCCCATGAGAGGTGCTCGGAGTCCCTTTAAAGGATATATTCTCTGTTTTGGCTTTTGTGGGTGTTGCTTCTTTAAATGAAAAAGAAAATATTTCACGTAGTGTCATTTTTTTTGTAGTATATTATGAACTTATATAACGCAGGCTGTCTATCTCAACAATTTGTTTCTCCAAATTTGAGAACAATTTGGGAAAAAATATACACGCCTGGGGCTTTTTCCAGCCTCCCCCCCTCCCCAGGCTTATGGCTTCCTTGCCATCCTCCTCCGCCTCTTGGATCTTCTGCAGTTGTCCCCAAAAATTCCTCTGGTCAGGAGGACTTTTATAAAATTCTTGATTTTGGGAAGACTATCACTTTAGTATTCCTCTGAATTCAATGTTTTTGTGTCTAGAATGATTTTCGTAGCCATTGCTTTTGGTCCCCAGGTCCCTAATTAACTTTGATGGTTTCTTGACTTGCTTATAAAGAGTGTCCATCCATAATCTCTCTGTAATGTTTTAGCATCAGCTTCCAAGTATTCTAATCTTTCCTTCATTTCTGTAATGACTTCCTTCATTAGTCTAATTTCAGAAATTATAGCTTCGTCTCTATCATTTTAGAGAAACTGCTGGGAGGGAAACCACCATTTCTTTAATCATCCTCAACATTTTTTCAGTAAAGAACATTTTGGATACTTGCCTTCACAACTCATCTAATGAATGACTTCATATTTTTATCTATAAGTATATTTTGGGGGTCATTTGCCAAAGTATTAACCTTTACTTTATTATTTTAGAGGAAATGTAATGTTAAAGTTTCCTGGGGTACTTTAATTACTTTGCTACAGCAGTTGTTCTCACAGTTCAGTGCAGCTCTGAATAGGTTGGCAATAACTTTATCACTACCCGTCACACCTAAATGATCTATATATTGTTTTATAGGACAAATTAGGTTTTTTCTGTGGGTGATAATTAGAGATGGCCCGAACCTCCGATTTTAGGTTCGCGAACCTCCGCAAATGTTCGCGAACTTACGAACTTCCACGAACCGCAATATACTTCAATGGGGAGGCGAACTTTGAAAACTAGAAACATTTATGCTGGCCACAAAAGTGATGGAAAAGATATTTCAAGGGGTCTAACATCTGAGTTTTTGCATGGATGAGTGGGATAGACGCCAAAAGTCCTGGGGAAAAATCTGCATTTGACGCAAAGCAGCGTTTTAAGGGTAGAAATCACATTTCATGCTAAATTGGAGGCCTAAAGTGCTTTAAAACATCTTGGATGTGTATACATCAATCAGGGAGTGTAATTAGAGTTCTGCTTCACACTGACACACCAAACTCACTGTGTAACACACCGCAAACAGCTGTTTGTGTAGTGACGGCCGTGCTACGGCCGTGCTGGACACTCATATAGCCGGCGGTCAGTGCTTCATTGTGATACGCAAGCCCCTTCACCGCGGCACGGTAACGATTACGAAGGGAAATTGGCACATGTACATGCCTTTTGTTTTGTTGTTGCAGCTGCAGTGCAGACAGAAAAATTAGGCAGGCATGTACACGCACCAGAAAAATTATTATAGCGGTTGCTGCTAGCAGCGAATCTGCCTGGCGTCCTGGACCCTGTTGGTGGTGGCAGAGAAGTCAAGCGGCCTGCAGGCAGAGATGCTGTGTGGGGAGCGACTTAGTCTTGAGGCAAGCAGTCACACGGCGTGCAGGCAGAGATACTGTGTGTGGGGACTGACTTAATCTTCGGGCAGGCCTGACCGTGCTTTGCAGACCAGGTATCCATGGTCAGATGGACCCTTGACTCAACGCTGTGTGCCAGAGATGTCACCACTTGCCTTTCAACATCACGGTACAGTTTAAGTATCGCCTTTTTTGAGAAATAATTGCGGCCTGGTATGTTACACTGCGGTGTGTGGCTTTGCTTTTGTGTGCTGCTTTTCCTCAGGTGGTCATCCCATTGCAGTTTGTGCTTTGTAATCATGTGCCTTCGTAAGGTAGTTGTCAATCAATATGGTAGCCTCCATATACCTCTCACTATAGTTCTCCTTTAAGGCACCAAAAGGGTGGCAGGAAAAAAGGGCGCTGGCTGAGGGTGGACGAAAAGGGCGCTGCCATAGACTTTAATGCAATTATCGTTAATACGGCAAAAAAAAAGCAGGAAAAAGGGCGCCGTGAAAATTTTTGTTAATATTATAGTTTTTGAGGTAGTTATCGTTTTAGAAGTTTACAACGTTATAGTTTTTGTCATATTATTTACCGTAGTTAATAAGTACAGATTTTACGTTTTCAAAGGTATTATTGTTAATATACTGTATGTAAAAGGGTGTTTCTGCAGAGGGAGTGGTTAGGGTTAGGCACCACCTAGGCGGCGGTTAGTTTTAGGCAACACCAGGGGTGGTGGTTAGGGTTAGGCAACACCAGGAGGGGTTAGGGTTAGGCACCACCGGGGGGGGGGGGTTAGTGTTAGGCGCCATTAGGGGAGTGGTTAGTTTTAGGCACACCAGGGGAGGGTTCTGTGTGAGGGTAGGGTACAATATTTAACGTTAATATTTATTCGTTATTATATCTCGTTAGTTTTTTTTAAATATCGTTAATAAATATCGTTAAAAAAGCTTGACAACGATGGTTCTCCTTATCAAATTTCGTTAATATCTGGCACCAAATTCATTAATAAGTCGGACCCTTTTTTCACGGTGCCCTTTTTTCATGCACGCCGGCAAAAAGTCTGGAATCGGCCCTAACCAAAAGGGTTTAAGGAGACCTATCAGTCTGCATTGAAGCCTCTGCTTCCGTCACAGTCGAGACACTGTAGCTGAGAAAGAAGGAAGTAATGGAGACAAAGGAGATGGGGAAGGGAGGGAGATGAAGTTGCCCTCTGCACCAAAGCAGAGTATAACGGCTGTAATAGTAGAGGGATGGGCAGGCTGGTACACATCCTATGCAGCCAGGCCAAACCATGTGACAAGCCAAGACACAGACTCCTGTATGCAATTAACTTTCTCTCCTGAGATTTCTCCTAGGAGATAGTTTTTAATCATCTATTACAAATAACTTTTTGGCACTTTGCAAGTGAAAAGTACCAAAAAGTAGCTGAAAAGGTACTTTCAAAGTAATTTTGAGTGTTTTCTTGCTCGTTGGTGATTGAAAGGGCATTTTATTGACAAGTTTGAAAATACCACCTCGGTGAAAAGTCAGGAGAAAAAGTAACTTGCATATGGGGCAGAATATTTATCTCGCGCGTCTTTCCTGGCAGACTCAAATCAAAGTTGGAAAATGCGCCATGTATCAGCTAGAAGTGTCAAACCTTTATGTGCAACATCTAACTTATTTTACAGTATATTTTTAATGGCTATGACCTCAATTCAATATAATGTGTTTTTACTCCTGTGTCTACTCCAAAGAGATGTTTTCTCATACAAATATGTTTTCAGTACCAAGCAAGCAATAACTACTAAACATAAAAGCAAGAAAAGTCCTATTGATTTGAAGTTCATTTGGGACAACTTATATTGTGTACTCCTTGAGTGTACTGCGACCAGGGAATGTTTGACGTTTCTTTGATCTCTGCCTGCCTTGACTTCTTGCTTAGACTCTGACTTTGTAAACTGCCTGCCCTGACCACTGGCCTCATTCCCAGCTGGTTTCCTGTTTGCCCTTGTCTGTATGTCCCTGATTTTGCCTCCAGCCATCAATCTGCACCTTGTAGTCTGTATGCTACCTAGAGATACCTCCTGTATTCTCTGTGTGATTTGGGGCAATCTCAGAGGCTGAAACCTTGTGACTACTAGAAATAAAGTAGCCTGGCACCCACTAGGGGTGATGGCCTATGTTCCTTTGCAGGGCGCTTTGGCGAAGACCAACAGTCTTAATCGAGAAATATGATTCAGCGCTCACCACACCTACACCTTTAAATGTCCAGTCTGCTGCTAGCTATCCAAAGAGTAAGCAGTTCTCCTTTAACCAATTTAAGATATTCACAGCAGCGCCACTGGCAAACGATTCCTCAAAAGGTCTCACTCCAGGTCCAAAGATATTCTTTCAAACAGGCATATCAAACATAGACTTCACCAGCAGAACTAGGAGAAAACATATGAAGCCGCCTCTCATGGCATAAAATCTTTTTTAATATGGCTAAAAAAGCCCCACATTAAAACTGCGTAACAGATAAAAGAAAGGTAATAACATATCTCACACATCTAACAGACGTCCGCCAGGTTCCCCGCCGCGGCGCCGGCAACCCTCGTCTCTGGTATGTTTTCCTGGAAGCGTGCGTGTCCAAAGCTCCGCCCTACGCGTTTCATCACTAGATTGCCCCTGATGAGTCACGCCCTCTAGTGATGAAACGCGTAGGGCGGAGCCCTGGACACGCACGCTTCCAGGAAAACATACCAGAGATGAGGGTTGCCGGCGCCGCGGCGGGGAACCTGGCGGACGTCTGTTGGATGTGTGAGATATGTTATTACCTTTCTTTTATCTGGTACGCAGTTTTAATGTGGGGCTTTTTTAACCATATTAAAAAAGATTTTATGCCATGAGAGGCGGCTTCATATGTTTTCTCCTAGTTCTGCTGGTGAAGTCTATGTTTGATACGCCTGTTTGAAAGAATATCTTTGGACCTGGAGTGAGACCTTTTGAGGAATCGTTTGCCAGGGGCGCTGCTGTGAATATCTTAAAGAAGACCAACAGTCATTTAAGTTCCCCACCCTGGGAGTACCCGTGCCTACCACTGATGCTTGGATCATCAGTGTACCGAAATTTTTAACACTAGTCAACTGGGCAGTTGGTTCCTCCAAAAATTAGACTGTGAGCTTCTCTGAGGACAGTCAGTGACATGACTATGTACTCTGTAAAGTGCTGCAGAAGATGTCAGTGCTATATAAATACATAATAATAATATGGTAGGACATTAGACTATGACTATGGTAAGATTAGATTGTGAGCTTCTCTAAGGACAGTCAGTGACAGTGACATGACTATGTACTCTGTAAAGTGCTGCAGAAGATGGCAGTGCTATATAAATACATAATTATAATATGGTAAGGCATTAGACTATGACTATGGTAGGATTCGATTGTGAGCTTCTCTGAGGACAGTCAGTGACAGTGACATGACTATGTACTCTGTAAAGTGCTGTAGAAGATGTCAGATCTGTATAAATACATAATAATAATATGGTAGGACATTAAACCATGATTATGATAAGTTAAGATTGTCACCTCCTCTGAGGACAGTCAGTGACATGACTATGTACTCTGTAAAGTGCTGCAGAAGATGCCAGTGCTATATAAATACAGAATAATAATATGGTAGGACACCAGACTATGACTATGGTAGGATTAGATTGTGAGCTCCTCTGTGGACAGTCGCTGACATGAGCTGTTTGAAGGACCACGGGAAGCACTGCTGAAGATGTCAGCACTGAATAAATGCATAATAATTGGCTTCCCCTAAAATAGGCCATAGACTGTACTAGGAACATTAGATTGCGCGTCCCACTGTGTGGCAGACGGAGACGTGAATTGTTGAATGTTCTCTGCAAAGTGTGGACATTTTTCAGGCTATATAAATGTATCACAGTGATCAGAAATGTCAGCGCTTTATCAATGCGGGAATCAAATAAACTTATTTTTACCGCGACATCGTGCTTACTTTTTATTACTTTTTTCCAACTCAATACCGAGCCGCATTCATCTGCCTTTGCTTTTTATTCAGTTTTATTACAGAGGAGCATTATTCATTTTTTTTCTGACTTGCCTGAATAACACATTTTTGGACAGCGCTTCAATGAGCCATCCATCACCGGCCTTTGATCCCGTCCCGCCCGGTTTCGCCTGCCATCAGCGTCGCCGAGGATGAGCGACGGCGCTTTGTATGACTTTCCGCGGCTGTGTACTGCTGGGTCACGTCGCTGCCCCGCTTTTGTCATTCAGCCCGTGAAGCGGCTGGAACAAATCCTGACACCTAATGTCACCGAGTCACCTGGGATGACAGGCCGCTCCGATGTTCCCTTAACACCGCAGCCCCCTTACTACCACCGCTGATCTGTGTATTAATGATGTGGGTTGTTGTGTCTTCTCTTTGAAGACAAGCTTGGCTTTGGTTTTTTTTTTTTTGGTGACTTTTATTGTGAGCTTTAACCATTTTAACCCCTGAGTCTTTTTCACCCTATGCATCCGAGCAACTTTCACCTCCCATTCATTCACCAATAACTTTATCGCTACTTATCACAATGAAATGATCTATATCTTGTTTTTTCTGCCACCAATTAGGCCTTCTTTGGGTGGTACATTTTGCTAACAATTATTTTATTCAAAGGGCAATATAACGGGAATATTAAGAAAAAAAAAATGGAAAAAATGCATTATTTCTCAGTTTTCGGCCATTATTGTTTTTAAATTAATACATGCTACCATAATTAAAACCCACATATTTTATTTGCCCATTTGTCCCAGTTATTACACCATTTAAATTATTTCCCTATCACAATGTATGGCGCAAATATTTTATTGGGAAATAAAGGTGCATGTTTTCAGTTTTGCGTCCATCACTTTTTACAAGCTCATAATTTAAAAATATAATACTAATATACCCTCTTGACATGCATATTAAAAAAGTTCAGACCCTAAATTAACTATTTATGTTTTTAATTGTAATTTTTAAAAAAAATGTATTAAGTATTATTGGGTTACTTTTAGGAGTGTGGGAAGTAGTTAATTACAGTGGTGTGAAAAACTATTTGCCCCCTTCCTGATTTTTTTTTCTTTTGCATGTTTGTCACACTTAAATGTTTCTGCTCATCAAAAAACGTTAACTATTAGTCAAAGATAACATAATTGAACACAAAATGCAGTTTTAAATGATGTTTTTTATTATTTAGTGAGAAAAAAAAAAACTCCAAATCTACATGGCCCTGTGTGAAAAAGAAATTGCCCCCCCTTGTTAAAAAATAACTTAACAGCGGAGCTTGCCATGGAGGAGTAAAGACGCGACACGGGTGAGCTCCTCTGCCTGACCGACCTAAAGCTGCATAAATAGCCTATTTCATAGTTAGCCCCGGGGCAAAAATATGTCCGGACGATCCAAGAAAGCAAAGGGAGCAGACACACCGCACAAGAACACCCAGCAGCAGGTGACTAAATACCTCAGGAAGAACAAGGCCACTCAAACTCCGAGCAAGATGGCGGAAGCGGCACACCCGAACGAGATGGCGCCATCCCCTGATGCGGAATCAGCCACAGCCCGCTCCCTAAGCGAAATCAGGGACTACCTACACAGCTTGCCCAAGAAATCCGACCTGGCAGAGCTTGCGGAGCGCATCACAGCGGCCACCAGAGCGGACTTGCAGAGCATACAGTCGGAGGTCTCCGCGCAAGATGGCCGTCTCACAGTAGTGGAAGCTGATTGCAGAGGAGATGAGAAGGGACATACAACTACTAAAGTCCCAACAAGCACACCTGACTAAGGTAAATACAGCGCTGCGCATGGGGCTAGAAGACCAGCAGAACCGCAGCAGACGCTGCAACATACGCGTGAGAGGACTCCCAGAGGACATCTTAGCGGCACAACTAGGCCCAACTCTGCTGACTATTTTTAACAACATATTAAATCAGCCAGAAGACAAACCCCTAAAGTTTGATAGGGTACACAGAGCCCTGAGACCAAAACCTGCGACAGGAGAGCCGCCGAGAGATGTGATCTGCAGGCTCCACTACTTCAACACAAAAGATGCTATCATGCAAGCCGCAAGAAAAATGGAGGCGATTGAACACGAGGGGCATAGCTTGATGTTGTTCCAGGACCTAGCACCCAGCACGCTGGCCCAGAGGAGAGCCTTACAACCGCTATTAAAAATGCTTAAAGACAAAAGCGTGATGTATAAGTGGGGCTTCCCTTTCCAGCTGATCGTCATGAAAGAGGGTAAAACCTTTACCCTGAAGGATCCCGCTGACCTTCCCAACCTGTTCCGAGACCTCTCTCTGCCCTCCGTAGAAGTACTGGAATGGCAACCTGACAAACTATTTATCGCCACACCACAAAAGGATCGGAAGAAAAGATTGGCGGACAGCCCCCCACGAGAATAACTCCTGCCGGGATACCTACTGATGGAAGTCCGAGACCTGGGACTCAGTGAAAGCAGATAAGTACCACATGACAATGGGGCCTAGCTAAAAGGCGGGAAGCCGCCATATTTGCACTGACATGGAGCCGGACAATAGGGTCTGTTAGTCCGGGGGGGGGGAGGGGTCGTTTGCTGGTACGAGCTGAATAAAAAGAACTCACCCCGGAGAACTTAACTTTGAATGCGGTGGTAGTAGGCAAACGGGAGCACTCAGGAGAGATGACAGTTAATTTCTTCATGAGCTGGGTTACCTTATCCAGATGACACAAACTGATAAACAGATCATAGATGTATGTGATAACTTCCAATACGCAGTTTTTCTCTTTTGATGGTAAATATGTACATATATTATAGGCCGGACAATCCATACCCCCCCCATTGTTATATGCATGTCCCCCCACACCCGCATGGACTGAGATCTGCCGGATGGTCGGTACACAACATTATAAGGCTTGTGGATAGCAAATCTATATTAATATAATGTTGACGGAGGCTTCTTTATCCCCCTGAGATTCTGTTTGGAGGCAACAGGTTGTGCCTCCCCCTGGGGCCCACAAAGGAGAGGGTACTTACTGAGTCCCATAAGGTTATAGAGGAGGTATATCCCAGATAGGCTATAAACTGAAAAACGTTAGTTAATCTATCAAAGTCGGTTAGTGGTAGAGGAAAGCCATGCCCGAGAAACGAAAACTCGTTTCCGTGGTGGCCTTCTATCTCCCACATAGGATACACAGGCGAATCTGGAACCAATATTTGGTGCAGATTCTAACTTGTTATTTCTTCCTTGTGAAGAACCCGTTCTATTGGTTTGAAGTTATTGTTATTGTTTGTCTTGAGGTAGAGACCTCTAACGATGTGACGTGTCCCCACCCTGCCCAACATTACACAACACTATGGCTCTTACAAAAATAATATCCATCAACGCCAAGGGCCTGAATATCCCAGAGAAGAGAAGGACCCTTCTTAGAGACATGAAAAAACAACGCGCCCAAATAGTCCTCATACAGGAGACACATTTTAAAAGTGACAGACCACCGAAATTGAGTAATAAAGATTTCCCATGTGTTTACACCAGCAACTCCCCAGATAGCAAAACAAAGGGGACCGCGATACTAATCAACAAAAATTTGGCCTTTAAGGAAACAGATGTTTCTCAAGATCCTAACGGTAGATATACACTGATTAAAGGTATGATCTTGGATCGCAAGTACACTATTGGATCTATCTACGTTCCTAATGTAGACCAAGACAAATTCATAATGGGGTTCCTGACAAAACTAGATATGTTTGCAGAGGGCAGTGTCATCCTGGGTGGAGACCTTAATGTGACCCTAAATCCGTCCCTAGACTCATCTCAAAACAGATCTTCCCTGTCTTACGCCAAATTGAATAAAATCAAGAAGGCATTGCACGACAGGCAATTAGTGGACCCCTGGAGATTGGAACATCCCACGTCAAGGGACTACTCCTTTTACTCTTCGGTGCACAATATGTACTCGAGACTCGATTATATCCTGATCTCGCACAATCTCCAATCGGAACTTGCGAATACAGACATTGGTAGTATCACTTACTCCGATCACGCTCCGGTGACATTAGCAATGATCTGTGCACCTAAGAGAGGTGCTCCATTTACGTGGCGTGTGAATGTGTCCTTTCTCCAGGATTCCTCCTGCTCAGAGAAAATTGAACAACAGATAAGAGATTATTTTAGGGAAAATGATAAAGGGGAGGTCAAGCAATCAATTGTCTGGGAAACTCACAAATGTGTACTAAGGGGTTATCTCATCAAAATGGGGACTAAAATTAAAAGGGAGAGAGAGAAGGTTGTAGAGGGGCTTCTGGAAGAGATACAGCGGCTAGAATCAAGACATAAACAAACCCTAGCAGAGGATACTTTGACTCATTTGTTAGAGGCCAGAAAAAAGCTACAAGTAATGCTGCAAAATAGTGCCAAAATGGCGGCAAGTAGATGTCAAAGCACATTCTTTCTACATGGCAATAAGCCAGGGAGGCTGCTGGCAAGGGCGCTCAAACAGCAGCAGCAGAGAACATATATATCCCAAATCGTAGATGCAAAGGGACAAAAACACATCAGAAACGAGTCTATCGCTAGAAGTTTTCAAGATTTCTATACTAAATTATATAACCTTACTAGCGAAGAGGGAGAAAACAGAAGGGAAGGAACTATCTCAGCTATTTCACAATATCTTAAAGAAGCAAACATGCCCAAACTAACTGAAGAGATGGTTAAAGAGATGGAAACCCCTTTTTCTGAGACAGAAATCATGCAAGTAATTTCGGGGATTAAATCAGGCAAAGCACCAGGCCCGGACGGGTTTCCCGTTGAATATTATAAAAAATATAAAGGACTGCTGGCATCACACTTGTGTAAACTCTTTAATGCTCTGGCAGACCCTGAAAAATTAGAGAGTTTACCGAAGCAGACATTGGAATCACATGTCACTGTCATTGCAAAACCTAATAAGGACCCGGCGGCTTGCGGGAGCTACCGTCCTATATCACTCCTGAATTTAGACCTAAAAATTTTCGCAAAAACCATCGCAAATAGACTGGCTGGGAGTATGGGGCATCTAATTCACTGGGACCAGGTGGGATTCATACCGAACAGAGAGGCACGGGATAACACCATACGTGCGCTGGATCTCCTGCAGCTCGCCCGGTCGAGGCATACACCTTGCATGTTGCTTTCTACGGATGCGGAAAAGGCCTTCGACCGGGTGAGCTGGAGATGGATCAGAGAAGTGCTCCAGAATATAAACCTGGGTTCAAAAATGATGAAATGTATAGATGCACTATACTCTCACCCAACGGCGAGAATAAAAATCAATGGATCCTTGTCTGAACAGGTCAAAATAGACAATGGTACACGCCAGGGCTGTCCTTTGTCTCCACTAGTGTTCGCGCTAGCGCTGGAACCATTTTTATGTCAGATACGCCAAAACGCGGATATTGGGGGATTACAAATTGGTCAGACCACGCATAAGGTGGCAGCCTACGCAGATGATCTGCTTTTTTTCCTGACATCCCCAGTGACCACCTTGCCTAATCTGATGTCTGCATTCGATAGATTCGGTGAACTGTCATTCTTTAAGATTAATTACGACAAGTGTGAGGCCTATAACTCAGGTTTGCAGGAGGAGACAAAGCAACAGCTGGAGCATAATTTCCCCTTTAAATGGAAATCCCAAAATATTAACTATTTAGGAACATTTATCTCGGACTCACTACCAGAGATCTATACACATAATTTCCCGCCCATGCTTAGGGCCCTGCGAGCAGATTTAAAAAAATGGGACCTGCCACAATTCTCATGGCTTGGCAGAATCGCGATTATCAAAATGAATGTCATGCCAAGGCTGCTGTATCTCTTCCAGACCCTCCCAGTCACAATACCACAGACCTTCTTACAGCAAGCCCAAACAGCCTTCAATCAGTACATCTGGAAGAAGAAACCTCCTAGAATACACAGAAACATAATGTACAGAGCTAAGCAGGAGGGGGGTTTAGCAGTCCCGAATATAGCAAACTATTGCTACGCAGCAGTCCTAACTAGAGCAGTTGACTGGGGAAGACATAGCCGATCTAAGCAATGGGTTGGAGTTGAGCAGTCTCTGGCGGGATACAACCTGCCAAATTTACTCTGGTCCACACAACAAGCAACTTTGGCCCTGGAGATACCTCCCTTAGTGAAACGCACTCTGCAAGTCTTTTTTAAACTGAGACAAAGAGCTGATATTTCACCATGGCCCTCTCCCTTGTTGCCCATAGTCGATAATCCCAGCCTACCTCACCACTGTGGGGCTCAGGCATGGAGAACATGGGAGAATGTTAGAAATCTGACTCTGGCCGATTTCTCGAAAGCAGGACAGTGGATAACCTTGGCAGAGCTACGCCGACGCTGTGCCTCTGCGGAGCTAGATTGGTGGGGATATTTTCAATTAAGATACCTGATGAGGAGATTGAGAGTAAACCCAAGTCAGGTGAGACCGCTGTCTGAGTTTGAGGGACTGTGCCGAGGTTCAGAGCCAATTAAAAAGACTTTATCACAGGTTTATATGTTGCTTGGTATTTCGAGTGGACAAGACCTGCACTTCCTAGATAAATGGGAGGGAGACTTGAACATGGTGTTCTCTAGGGGCCAGAGAGCAAGAATATGCACATTTGCCCATAAGACCTCACAATCTGCCAGAATCCAAGAAATAAATTATAAAATCATTTCGCGATGGTATTACACCCCCCAGAGGCTGCACAATATCTTCCCCAACGCCGATGAGAGATGTTGGAGATGCAAAGCAGACATAGGCTCACTGATTCACATACTTTGGTCCTGTCCCATGGTAAAGGCATGGTGGGAGTTAATTGAGAGGCTTGTTAAACATATGACCAATAGAGAAGCCCCATTTACCCCTGAGTTCTATTTGCTACACCACAACAACTGGACTACAAAGGCATATAAAAAATCTATAGTGAGACATCTATTAAACGTGGCTAAATGTGTCATTATACGCAAGTGGAGAAATACACAACCTCCTTCCCCCATAGAGTTGATTAAGGAAATAGACCACATTAGACAAATGGAGGAACTGGCACATATAGCCCTCCGCAGAACAGAAACTTGCAAAAAAACATGGGCCTATTGGGATTTCTTCAGGGCTTCAGAAGAGTTTAGCAAAGTGCTGGAAGGCCTGTAACCCACTACTGAGACAGTACTAGAGCCCTGGCAGATGGACAATTATTTAAGCACGATTTGAGAAAATGGGGGCATACTGTAAATGGACACTGGGGGGAAGGGGACACGTCACATCAATCTCGTTTAAGACCTTCTCCTGCAGAGGTTTAAATACATTCAGGTTTGGCGCATCTACAGGAGGATGGTAATTCTAAAAATCTATACTACAACAAATTTCAAGTTTCTAGAGTATAATCTGTTGACATTAGGTAAGAAAAGCCAGGATATGTGCTATAGGATACGCAGTAATCTAAAAAGAGCTCAATTCCTTTAGCAATACAGGTGAAATGCATCCAATGCTGATTGTGTCATATCCATACACTGTTTCCGTGCCTGCGAGCACATGGAATATGTATTTCATCTGTGACTTCTATATAAGCAATATTGTTCACTGGCATTTATAAAAATAAAGAATTTACAAAAAAAATAATTTAACTGTGGTTTATCACACCTGACTTCAATTTCTGTAGTCACCCCCAGGCCTGATTACTGGCACACCTGTTTCAATCAAGAAATCAGTTAAATAGGAGCTATCTGACACAGAGAAGTAGACCAAAAGCACCTCAAAAGCTAGACATCATGCCAAGATCCAAAGAAATTCAGGAACAAATGAGAACAAAAGTACTGTAATTGAGATCTATCAGTCTGGTAAAGGTTATAAAGCCATTTTAAAAGCTTTGGGACTCCAGCGAACCACAGTGAGAGCCATTATCCACAAATGGCAAAAACATGGAACAGTGATGAACCTTCCCAGGAGTGGCTGGCCGACCAAAATTACCCCAAGAGCGCAGAGAAAACTCATCCGAGAGGCCACAAAAGACCCCAGGACAACATCTAAAGAACTGCAGGCCTCACTTGCCTCAATTAAGGTCAGTGTTCACGACTCCACCATAAGAAAGAGACTGGGCAAAAACGGTCTGCATGGCAGATATCCAAGGCGCACACCACTTTTAAGCAAAAAGAACATTACGGCTCGTCTCAATTTTGCTAAAAAAACATCTCAATGATTGCCAAGACTTTTGGGAAAATACCTTGTGGACCGACGAGACAAAAGTTGAACTTTTTGGAAGGTGCGTGTCCCGTTACATCTGGCGTAGAAGTAACACAGCATTTCAGCAAAAGAACATCATACCAACAGTAAAATATGGTGGTGGTAGTGTGATGGTCTGGGGTTGTTTTGATGCTTCAGGACCTGGAAGGCTTGCTGTGATAGATGGAACCATGAATTCTACTGTCTACCAAAAAATCCTGAAAGAGAATGCCCGGCCATCTGTTCGTCAACTCAAGCTGAAGCGATCTTGGGTGCTGCAGCAGGACAATGACCCAAAACACACCAGCAAATCCACCTCTGAATGGCTAAAGAAAAACAAAATGTAGACTTTTGAGTGGCCTAGTCAAAGTCCTGACCTGAATCCTATTGAGATGTTGTGGCATGACCTTAAAAAGGCGGTTCATGCTAGAAAACCCTCAAGTAAAGCTGAATTACAACAATTCTGCAAAGATGAGTGGGCTAAAATTCCTCCAGAGCGCTGTAAAAGACTTGTTGTAAGTTATCGCAAACGCTTGATTGCAGTTATTGCTGCTAAGGGTGGCCCAACCAGTTATTAGGTTCAGGGGGCAATTTCTTTTTCACACAGGGCCATGTAGGTTTGGAGTTTTTTTTTCTCACTAAATAATAAAAAGCATCATTTAAAACTGCATTTTGTGTTCAATTATGCTATCTTTGACTAATAGTTAACGGTTTTTGATGAGCAGAAACATTTAAGTGTGACAAACATGCAAAAGAATAAGAAATCAGGAAGGGGGCAAATAGTTTTTCACACCACTGTAC